>NC_079190.1:392631114-392873614 GCF_029499605.1 Hyla sarda | reverse complement strand
CCAGCAGGCCCGTCTCAAATCGCAAGTCAGCGCTGGAAGAGGAGGACCTTTGGGGGAGCAGGGCTCCGGACTGCAGGTAGGTATAGCAGTCTGAGACCCCGCATCGGTCCCCTGTTCACCCACACTATAACCCTGTGTATCGGGTTATAGTGCTGGTAAACGGGTGACCGTTTTCCTGTAAGAGAAACAGCATCTAAGTACTAATGGACTTGATGATTATACATTTTTTTCCATAAAGTATTTAGCAAAACTTTCTAGCACCAGTTGATTTGAAAACACGTTTTCTTTCTCCTTAGTTGCCCTGGTACCAGCTTTTTAAAATGGACTAGTCTTCCATGGCGCATTGTTTTATCCAGGCTCTTGTATAGTGCAGCATGTTTTTCTATAGGACAGTCCTCTGCAGCATGGGGCTTTGTAGCTGTTGTAAAACTACCACTGCCAGTATTGTCTCAGTTTATACCAGATTTATTACTGAAAAATACAAAATACAAATGGTGGATGTGCGGCTGTGTTTCTCTATATTTGTGTTATACATTATTACAGAAAAGTACCCCTGCTCAGTGTTATCTTTCTGCTTTGTTCTAGTCTTTAGTAGATGTTCCTTGCTAGGTTTTGTAATGTAGGGTGGGTACCTCAGCTGGTGCCTTACATCTAGCAGCTGATTTAGTAACAGCTGAAAATGCAACTGCCCCTGTGATGGATTTGCCCACATCACCATTTTTGGAATTGGTTACTTGCCACCCTCCTTTCATATATAATAAAAACTTTGTTACTGTCATTTAAAACAACTTTTGACATGTTGTTGAGATCTGGGTCTCACTTCTGAGGCCTGCTGTGTTAGCGAGTAATAGGATGGGGAAGTGCACGGCAGCGCCATAAGACGGAAAATATCTTATTCTTCTGTTTTTTGTTTTTTTGTCTCAAACACAGTATACGGTGCCCGTAGGCATCACTCTTAGACTGCACTAGTTGTATCAGCATGGGTTCAGAAGAGTTTGTGCCAAGTACTGAAATAAGAAATTGTTCAAAATTTTATAACCATTTTTGTGGCATTCTGCCTGTTAAGATATCCTTTTTTGAAACTGGCTTTCCTGCTTTAAAGGGGTACGCCACCCTAGACATCTTATCCCCTATCCCTTGGATAGGGGATAAGATGTCTGATCGCGGGGGTCCCGCCACTGGGAACCCCCACGATCTCTGTGCAGCACTCTGCGTTCTTTTAGAGTTCAGGTGGCGGGGGTCATGACGTAATGGTCACGCCCCTTGTGATGTCACACCATGCCCCCTCAATGCAAGTCTATGGGACTACCATAGACTTGCATTGAGGGGGCGTGGTGTGACATCACAAGGGGCGTGATCATGAGGTCACAACACCAGCCGCCACCCACTCCAAGCGTTTGGAACAAAATGTTCTGAATGCTGGGCAGTGGAGTACCCCTTTAAAGTGACAAAAAAATGTATATAGAAATGCTGTGTTGTCTATGAATTCACATTCTCTGAAGATGTAGGGAATATATCTTTCTGGTGTTTGTTTTTGTTAAGTAGATGACCTCAGTAAAAAGCTGCCGATAGCTTCTTTACTTGAAATCCCCCTAAGACCTGCAGCTTCCTAGCTTAGCTTTTCAATTTATATAGGGAAGAATTCCCCAGTAACATTGTATTAGTACATTCCTGATCATGGAACTTCCTTTTTAGTTTAGTTGCATTATATTACAATACTGTTCCAATTTAACAAGTCACAGCTGCATTTTGTAATAGACTTTCTCTTGTCCACATTGTCTCTTAAACTCTCACTCTCTGTAATCTTTCCCATTGATCTGAGCTTTATTCCAGGAAATTTGGCTACCCCACCTAGATCCTTCCTACCTGAGGACTGAGTCATTATCAGCAACAAACTATGCCTGCTGTTCCTGAGAAAGTACACCAAACATGTGGAAAGTCCATCATGTACACGGTGTCCTGCTTAGGGTTTCTTCAGTAGAATGCTCCACCGTTGGAGAAGCACTTTGCACCTCTTTTAGGAAAAGCTTTTTATTAATAACTCCCTATTGGACGTAGTGCTCATGATGGTTTCCTTCTCTGGTACCTATTGCACTCTTGTGGTTAGCTGGCTTCTGGTAAACCAATATAGGCTATGTGTCCGAGGAAGAGAAGTGAGGCTGTAAGTAGCCTGCAGTGCAGAGATTTGTTGGTGACACAGTCTCTCAGTAGTGTGGTAAAGTGTATGGGAAAGTGGTGGATGGGGTGTATATTTCACCTGGTTTCTTCTGCCAGGCACGATAAAGGAAATCCAGAAGGTTACAGGTTTCCCTAATCCAAGGTGTTCTCAGGTGAGGCTTCCTGTGCTTATTTCTAGGGAGGAAGCCCTATAGTAAAGGGCTGTTCGGGTTTGAGTGCTGGAGAGACTGAGATGAGAAGCAGCCACAGCAAGGACTGCAGCACCAACCTACTAGGTCTGAACCTTCCTCTATGGACATTTTGTGAGTTTGCTCGGGGCCAGACATTTGGCCCACGGTAGGATAGAGAGGTATCCTGATGTTTAGTTAGAGTTGGACAGACTTATTTTTTGTTGTTTTATTTTCACTTTGCTTTGTGCCTAAAATCATTTAAATAAACATCCCCTTGGACATTTGAAACCTGCTGTCTGTGTGAGTACTGTAATTGCCGACCCCACCGTGTGAGCTGTTCCCTACAGTAGTATGATTCCTGTTCTCGGAACCTTTTGGTTTTCAGACTGTGGAGCAATTTGTTCAGAGCTTTATCCAATGATCCCTTCCTGGATGCTGTACAAGTGGTGTCTCTGATACCTTGCTGGCTGCATTCCTGTGTAGCTTGTATCTGAGATGTATTTTACTCTAAGACATTGTGATTACTAGTTGCAGAGTAATATCTGGCTGCTAGCCTTAAAGGGGTATTCCGGCATTAGACATTTTATGCGTCTCCAGGCCACCTCGTGACGTCGTGCCGCCTCCCTTCATGTCCATAGACATGAAGGGAGGGGGTGTGACGTCACATCACGAGGGGGGGGGGGGTGTGAAACGTGGCGTTACGTCACATCTCCAGTCCCGAAAACTTCTGGTTTCTAAGCCTGGAGATGCAGGTCCGTACATGATGCGGGTACTGCAGGAAGCACCCCCCCCCCTCCTTTGGATAGGGGATAAAATGTCTAAAGCCGGAGTACCCCTTTAACTCTGAGCAAAGATTGTTTACTATCCTAGTTGTATATCTTTATACACTAGAAATAGAGAGGTGTGTTGGTGTCCCTTGCACCTGGAACACATGCTTAACCCACCTCCTCTACCTTTTGTCCTTGACGAGCAGTTATAGTAAATACATTTTATTGCCACATGTTTTCCATACTTTGATTATTTTGCTGAAACGTTTTTGTTCATATATTATATTTTAGCAACTAAATCATAAAGAGAGTCTGCAAACTTCTGTAGCGCTTGACATCCTTCTTTGACATATCAGATTTACAGTAACGGAAGGAAGAAACGATCCTTAGGCTGGGCTCACACATTGTATTTGGTGACCATCAAGGAGCTCCTTTTAGTCAGTATTCTTAAAGGGGTACTCCGGCATTTAGACATCTTATCCCCTATCCAAAGGATAGGGTATAAGATGCCTGATCGCAGGGGTCCTGCCGCTGGGGACCCCCGTGATCTTGCACGCCGCACCCCATTAAAATCAGACCCCGGAGCGTGTTCGCTCCGGGTCTGATTACTGTCGATCATGGGGCCGGAGCATTGTGACGTCACGGCTCCGCCCCCGTGACGTCACGCTCCGCCCCTCAATGCAAGCCTATGGGAGGGGGTGTGACAGCTGTGATCGACAGTAATCAGACCCGGAGCGAACATGCTCCGGGGTCTGATTTTAACTGGGCTCGGCGTGCAAGATCACGGGGGTCCCCTTTGGATAGGGGATAAGATGTCTAAACGCCAAAGTACCCCTTTAAGCTAAATCCAGGATTAGGTCCAAAACACAGTAAAAAGGAGTAAATCATTCTATTCCTATTTTTATTTTTTACACTTTGTTTTGGCTAAAAATACTGACCAAAATACTATGTGTGAACACAGTCTTACAGTGTAGCTGGCCCATCAGGTGACTTCAGTAAGATAAGTCGCCGTATGTGTATATGAGAAGTCTCTGCTGTGATGGCCTGCTTAGCTAGTCGCTGACTGAGGCTTGACACTGCAGCAGCTGGTGATTGGCTGAATGAGCTGTCACTGCTGAAACTAGTCCATATCAAAAGTGGGAGCTGGAGTGTTCAGCGGGGAAGCAGAATACTTTACAGATGGATCCCTGAGGGAGCAAGGTAGGTAAGTATGTGTGCTTTGTATTTTTTTATTTTATTTTTTTTGGTCATTGTGACCACAGCAACATATAAATAACTTCTATTATCCGTATAATCCCTTTTTAAACTCAGTTTTTAGATGGACATTTTCTGAATGACTTGTCATTTATGGTTATTCATTAAAAGCTGGCAATTGGACAGCAATTCAGACAAAACAACCTATTGATCTTTGCTCTGATCTGAACTTTATTGATGGGATGCAGAGCTGTTTGACATGAACGACCCTAACAACTGAAAAAAAAATCATGGCAGATAAATGGCTAGCTTTACACTTTTGGCAAAGTAAACAAACCCCATTTATTTACCTACAAATATGGGTTTACTTATGTTCTCGGTACATGTCGGGGACTCTCTAATGTATACTTCCGACAGATGCCACGTAGGATACACTTTTTATGAGGTTCTGCTCCATAGAATAGCAAAGAGATCTACACTATTTCACCCAGCAAATAAATAAAAACCGTGACAGACACCACCCAAACGAAGACCAAAATAACACTCTGCCGACCTTAGTCAGGTTGTGTTCCCAATGAATATGGCATACGTTGACCACAAATGGTGTGGCTTACCTGTATGTCTTATTTAGTCTTCAGTCCCATTCCCAATAGATCCATATAGCTCAGGGGGCCCTGATCATTTTAGCGTATGGGGCTGAAGCTCTGCAGATGGTGTCCCTGCCTCTGGGTAAAGCTTTTGTAGTGGCTGTAGATACAAAAGGATGTTTTTTTTAAACTTTAATCCTCAATTACCCCTCACCGGGTGTGATAACAGAATATCCTATAGAATTAACACCATCTTGTTATACATGCAATAGGTTTCCAGCCTAAAGGTCTTCTGTTCTCATTGGATTGTATTTTCACATGTGTTGGACTAGGACCAGTAATAATAATGGCTGTGGGGTAGTTTCTACGTCAGGTTAGTTTATTATTTTTACTGCTCCAAGTAGATGAAAGGGCACGTAATGTGGGTACTGTAGGTCACCAGCTGGAATATTTGGCAGTATCTCTACGTTCTCTCTATTTTCCTCTTAGCTGGAGGCTTTATAACTCTGTCATAATTGACATTTAGTGACTGCATTGATCTGCATGCTATCCATAGGGGAGGAGAGTCTCGGATAAAAGTCTTCAGCTTTTTATAGTGGCCGGATCAATGTACTGCTATGACTCCTCTTGGACTATAATGTGATTCTCTTCTGATCAACTGTTACTGCAAAGTATGAAGCAAAGACGCGATTATGTCACTAGGATGTGGGGTCTGGTCTTCTTCATGCTAAAAGTGAAGTGAGTTCCTAGAATACCATTTCAGCCATTATTCAAACAGATTAGGTGGAGGAGAGAGGTGTTTGGTATATAGGGGCATAGTCTGGGGTTGCTGCATACCAAAGCTCGTCGGTTCAGCTGAAACTTGAGGAAACGTGCATTTCTCTGTGTACAGTGAACTGGTGATGGAGATGGCACTTTGCACGCACTGGTACCCTGCCCCGGGAAACACTCCCCAGATGGGGTGCAGCCATGTTGGTGTAAGTAATGAAAATGGGACAAATGCAGATTTTGTCTGAGGAGACAGTTTGAATTTTTTTTTTTATTTTAAGTTTTGAAGATTTGAGTATAGCCATTTGTATAGATGGTCTGATCTGTCTGGTGTTACTTCCTATTCTTAATGTGAAAGTAACTCCTTCTATTGCATTGTTGGTAGAGTTGCTGGGTGGGCCTTCCTACATTCCGAATAAAATATATATCCCTTTTTTTTTTTTTTTTTTGTGTGGTGTAGAGGCTTCTTAGAAAGTTTAGATAGTGCTAAGTGTTTGCCACTAATAAATCATATAGCATTTCAGTCATTGACACAGTACGCAATGCAGAACTCAATAATCAGTCATCTGGCTGAATTGAATTCTTAGCATTGTAAGCAGGTGACAACCACTGATGGCTGTCATCACAGCAGGCCTCGACAAATGTCGGAAGCCTCGTCACCATGGCAACCAAAAGTTTGGCGCTGGCGCCTTTGATCTCATCAGCCCGTTCTATAGTATTAGCATGTCACAGCCACCCCCTTTTCACTTACATTTTCCGGATCGTCCCTCGGGGGCAGAAGCTTTACTTACTCACACACAGGGAAGGAAAGTATGAGGAGTAGAGTTTCCGGAGTTGTGAACGGAGCATTCAGGGGAAATGGATACATGAGGACTACCCATAATCACAGGAGTGGATGGAAAACACCAGAGGGCTCGTGACAGTACTGTACAGCACCTCAGCAGTGAAGCCACTGCAACCATCTTGGTCCTTCAGATATTTGTTTCCAAAATTCCTAAATGGCAGATCAGCTTCTCTGGCATTCCAGGGTCTGGAAAAGCTGAATGACTCGCATGGTGGTATCCATGTTGGTTGCCATCCAGCTTTCCTAGGAAGAGGTGGTGTACACTCAAAAGATTTCTTGGTTTTAATGAAAATCACATAATCATATGATGTCGCGGTGTGCGGCATCCTATCCTTTTTTTTGCTTGCTCCGAGATTCATAACAAATTTGTCAAGCCCTGCATTACAGTGCCCAACCTTCTGTACCGACCCTAAATGGTAGTCAGGGCAACCCTTATCAATATATCTTATTAGGGTGCTTGGACATGATAGAGGGGGGTGTCCACTTCTCAGGACCAACTTCTATAAGCCAGATTGAAGAGGTAATTCTCTGTTTGCCTTGGTATGATTATGAATTACATGGTCACCCATTAACCACATTGGTCCTAGTTTTAACGCTTCATGTGACAGCTTCTCCCTCTATAACATCTGATTGCTGGGGACTGCCTCAGGAAAAGGGCTCCTGCCATGTGGACAACTCCTTTTAAATCCCCTCTGTCAATGTGATCTCGGACCATGACAGCATTTACAATACACGTAGTGGCTTTGCTTAGGAAGTGAAAACCAGTGTGGTTTTTGTGTTATAAACCAGAAGCATTCTGCAGGAACTGTAATCTTCCCAGTTGTTATAAACGTACATCATGCATAATAGAGCAACTCACTTTTTGTCACAATATTTAAGGAGTACCTGTCATCAAACCATATTTTCTAAACTAGTTCAGATTATATTCCCTAACTATTCCGAACATAAAAAGCTTTGTATCATACCTTTCCCCTTGCTTACATTGTGCAGGCTTCTGGCAGGAGAAAGTAGGCGTTCCCCAGCAGGCATGACGTCACTGAAGCCTGTGAGAGCTGTGCCTCGCCATGCCCCACATGCACTTCCTGAGTTGTCTCCTACCAGGCCAGGAGGAGACCAAACTAACTGTTTGACTTGTGGCAGGGAACAGAACAGAGCCAACTAGTGGCCATTTTTTCAATCACATTAAAAACATATAAAGGTTGAGAATTTTAACAGCAAGTAAATAGCAAAGTGTTAATTACATAAGGAACAATATATTAAAAGTTTAGTTTGGTAACAGGTACTTTTAAATGAATCTCCCTTCAAATGAAAAGCTGTGTTTGTGAAGGAAATCCTTTTTTGAGATGTCGCCTAACCTTTGTCTGGTCTGTCCAGCTGCAGGTATCCAGACAGCATGCAGAAGGTAAGTACAACAGTTGCATGGGATTTCTTAGTGGTTGTTCAGGCAGCAGCTTCATGGACTGAACACTGTGTTGTGCATGTCACAGACCTGTTGTGCTTCTGTTCCTTTGTTCAGCATTACATTATTCATGAGACACTAGGATGTTTTGCTGTGGTTCTAACCATACAAGTACAGGATCTTTATTGTCCTTTCAGAAAGTTTGTCTGTACTGTTGTATGAGGAATCCTCAAGGTTGTGCGGTTATTGTTTTTGGTACAGTATGGCTGATGTTCAGCCTGGAGATCACCTTTTTTTTCAATGGGAGCATCATAAGTGTGCGTTCCCACCTGGCGTATACGCAGGGTATTTCACACTGTGCAAAATTTGCAGCAGCAGCGGGAAATATGCTGCGTATTCCTCGCTCACTATACACACAGGGCTCTCCGGTGACAGCCCTATGCTCCGCCGCCAAAACTCACTGCACAAATAGGGCTGCTGCCAGAAAGTGCTGTGTATTTCCCGCAGCTGTCACGCCCCCTCCCGTAGGCTTGCATTGAGGGGCGGAGCGTGACGTCTCACTGGGGCGGAGGCATGACGTCACACGCAGTCGGCCCTGTGGTCTCCGGTAATCAGACCCGGAGAGAACACGCTCCGGGGACTGATTATAAACGGGGTGCCGCGTGCAAGATCACAGGGGTCCCCAGCCGCGGGACTCCCCCGATCAGGCATCTTATCCCCTATCCTTTGGATAAGGGGATAAGATGTCTAAGCACCGGAGAACCCCTTTAATGCAAAGTGGATTATTCACTGGCATAGGCTTGGCCACAGGTGCTCGTATTTGAATGCTATTTGCCTAAGCTATAAAGTTGTTCTGTTTTGCTGTGTACATTGCACGTTACAGAAGTTTCCTCCTTTTTCCAGACATGTAGTGGTCAGATTGCTGTGTTAGGGTGTATATGGCATATTTATTGTAGGAAGGACTGTGCAAGTCAATACCGAAATGACAACCTCATAAAATTCATATTAATGGAGCTTATTTTTGTTCAGCCTTCACCAGCAAATCTGCATGCATTAGAGCCTCTTTTGAGTATTTGCTCCCCTGGCCTTAGCGTTTGGTGACAGCTGTGACCCTTGTACTTCTCTGTGCTTTCAGAAGAGAAAACATTACAAGCTTATGAATAATATTAAATTATTTACATCATTATCCTCTGATGTGAAGCTAGCTTATCATAGGGGAAGGAAGAATGTGTACATATACTACAGGGTTAAAACGTAAATTGACATGTGAGCATCAAATGTTTGCACTTTCCATTCCAAAACTATTGTCAACAATATATATAGTTTGTCTTTTGCTTCTATTTTGGGAAGGTTTTCCACTAGAATTTAGAACATGGCTTAAGGGTTCAGTTATATTTAGGACGAAGAGCAAAAATTCATGAGGTTGAGGTCAGGATTCTGTGCAAACTTATGTAGACTAGAAAAAAATTCTGCACAATGTCCTCCATAGAAGTTGGTCCTGTAACAGACCTGTTTTCACTGCTCTTTTGTGGTCTTGTGGGAACTACCCTACCTTGTTGCTTTTAATACTTCTAGTAGCTGCTTGTACCAAAAACACAGTTAAAGGTGCATTCCCACTACAATTTGGGCATATAGAAATAAAAAAAAAAAACATCCGTGCCACATTCCATTCATTTGAATAAGCCGAACGGATTCAGATAGTGACTCCAGTCGGCTCACTTTTGAACCTTATCCGTTTTATTGCGGGACTAAAAATTGTGGCAGACCACGGTTTGCAGTCCACCAACAAAATTGTATACAGTCAAAAAATGAGCTGACTGAAGTCCCTATCTGACTCTGTTTGACTCTGACTCAATTGAATAGATGCCACACATGGATACGGCAATGAGCGGTTTTTAAATTTCCCCGCCAGGGCTGGCGGACAGGGGAGAGCACAGAGGAGTCCCATCGGACAGGGGAGAGCACAGAGGAGTCCCATCGGACAGGGGAGAGCACAGAGGAGTCCCATCGGACAGGGGAGAGCACAGAGGAGTCCCATCGGACAGGGGAGAGCACAGAGGAGTCCCATCGGACAGGGGAGAGCACAGAGGAGTCCCATCGGACAGGGGAGAGCACAGAGGAGTCCCATCGGACAGGGGAGAGCACAGAGGAGTCCCATCGGACAGGGGAGAGCACAGAGGAGTCCCATCGGACAGGGGAGAGCACAGAGGAGTCCCATCGGACAGGGGAGAGCACAGAGGAGTCCCATCGGACAGGGGAGAGCACAGAGGAGTCCCATCGGACAGGGGAGAGCACAGAGGAGTCCCATCGGACAGGGGAGAGCACAGAGGAGTCCCATCGGACAGGGGAGAGCACAGAGGAGTCCCATCGGACAGGGGAAAGCACAGAGGAGTGCTAGCCCACCCTCACTTACTGAACTTTGTCCAAGCTGAAGCACAGATATGGACAAAGCCATAATTTCCATAAAAAATCCATGATTTCTATAAAAATCCATGATTTCCATAAAAAAGGGGGAAAAAAATTCTTATGAAGTATATTAGGTTAATGTTTTGCCAAGATGTAAAACATCTAAAAAGTTTTTGTATCTGACAGTGCTTATTTAATGGTGGCTGAAATGGGAGCATCCAATAACTAGCCCTGTAAGCCAAGCCCTCTTGCTGTTTTTTATTGATTAAGATGGACTAGTTCAACCATAATGATTGATTTGTCTGGTGAAATTTTTGCTGACTGAAGATCTGTCCATCAGGTACAGACTGTGGATGATCTGTGCAAATTTTGGGATGTTTCCTGAAAGGAAAACTGTCAGCTTTCTTCCCCCGCACTAACCAGCGGTACTGGCTGGTAGTGCGGGGGATGCTGATCAGTTTGATCCTTATAGTGTCTGCATCAGCCGTGGCGTTCGCCCGTTATCTTCTATCAGTATATTCAAATGAGGTGCTAACGGCACTCTGACGTCAGTATCGGGCCGCAACGCCGCCCAGCTCATCAATATTCCTTCCCTCTCCATTACAGAGCGGGGAGAAGTGGGAGAGGCGGAGGGAGGGGAGGAATGGGTGGCGCTGCGGCCCGGCACTGACGTCAGAGTGCCAGTTGGTACCTCATTTGAATATACCGATAATAGAAGATAACTGGCGAACGGCGCTGCGGATCTGGGCCGTTGAAACTGATCAATGTCCCCCGCACTACCAGCCAGTACTGCTGGTTAGTGCGGGGGGAGAAAGTTGACTGTTTTCCTTGAAAGATTGTTCATCTTTCTCCTGCTATCACAGATCATATATGGCCAGTGTGAACTGTAACAGCTAATATGGACTTGCTGACTGTCTAAGGGTATGTTCACAGTAAGGAATTGGAGAGGAATTTACTTGAGTAATTCCGCTTGCTTATTCCGCTCTAAATCATCCAACAATGAAAGTTCCATTGAACTTTCATTGTTACTCCTTTAACCTCTTAAGGATGCAGGGCGTATGGATACGCCCTGCATTCCGAGTCCTTAAGGACGCAGGGCGTATCCATACGCCCGTGGGAATTCCGGCCCCCACCACTAGCCGGTTGGGGACCGGAGCCGGATGCCTGCTGAAATCGTTCAGCAGGCATCCCGGCATATCGCCCAGGGGGGTCATTCAGTCCAGCGATCTGCGGCGATTCCGGGTCAATCGGGTCTCCAGTGACTCGGTGACCCGGAATTACAGGCTGTTCGGGGCCGTCTCTGACAGCCCCGAACAGCCAGAGCCTGCAGGGGTGAGGTGGCACTGGTGCCACCTCACGATCGCCCTGATTCGTCGGCCGGATTACCGGCTGACCAATCAGGGCGCCTGCTGCGGGTGTCACTCCCGCACCCGCTCCGCCCCTCTTCCGGAGGGCGTGAGCGGGTGCGGGAAGACGACCCCGGGTGCTGGGGACCCCGATCCCCGGCGTCCATGTTGGGATCGGGACCCCAGGAGTGACGGCGGCGTCAAGGGACAGTCTGCGATGGAGCAGCAGCAGGAGGTGAGTTACAGCCTCCTGCTGTTGCTTAGCAACAGCTCCCAGCATGCAAAAAGGGCATGCTGGGAGCTGTAGTTATGCAACAGCAGGAGGCAGACCACCACAACTCCCAGCATTCCCTTATGGGCATGCTGGGACTTATGGTTTTGCAACAGCTGGAGGCACATTTTTTCTAAAGTGCATGCTGGGAGTTGTAGTGGTGCATCTGCTGGTTGCATAACTACAACTCCCAGCATGCCCGTTGGCTGTCGGTGACTGCTGAGAGTTGTAGTTTTGCAACAGCTGAAGGCACACTGGTTGTGAAACTCAGTTTTTTTTTTTACCTAACTCAGTGTTTCACGACCGGTGTGCCTCCAGCTGTTGCAAACTACAACTCTCAGCAGTCACCTTACACCATGCACCGTACATGCTGGGAGTTGTAGTTTTGCAACAGCTGGAGGCACACTGGTTTTGAAACACTGAGTAAGGTCACAAACTCCGTGATACATAACCAGTGTGCCTACAGCTGTTGCAAAACTAAAACTCTCAGCATGTACAGTCTGTCAGCGCATGCTGGGAGTTGTAGTTTTGCAACAGCTGGATGTCCCCCCCAATGTGAATGTACAGGGTACACTCACATGGGCGGAGGCTTACAGTAAGTATCGGGCTGCAAGTTTGAGCTGCAGCAAATTTTCTGCAACAGCTCAAACTGCCAGCGAGAAACTACTGTGAACCCCCGCCCGTGCGACTGTACCCTAAAAACACTACACTAACAAAAAATAAAATAAAAAGTAAAAAACACTACATATACACATACCCCTACACAGCCCCCCTCCCCTCCCCAATAAAAATGAAAAACGTCTGGTACGCCACGGTTTCCAAAACAGAGCCTCCAGCTGTTGCAAAACAACAACTACCAGTATTGTCGGACAGACGTTGACTGTACAGGCATGCTGGGAGTTTTGCAACAGCTGGAGGCACCCTGTTTGGGAATCACTGGCGTAGAATACCCCTATGTCCACCCCTATGCAATCCCTAATTTAGGCCTCAAATGCGCATGGCGCTCTCACTTTGGAGCCCTGTCGTATTTCAAGGCAACAGTTAAGGGTCACATATGGGGTATCGCCGTACTTGGGAGAAATTGGGCTTCAAATTTTGAGGGGGTATTTTCTGCTTTTACCCTTTTTAAAAATGTAAAGGTTTTTTTTTTTTTTTTACATATGCAATAGTCGTGAAACGCCTGTGGGGTATTAAGGTTCACTTAACCCCTTGTTACATTCCCCGAGGGCTCTAATTTCCAAAATGGTATGCCATGTGGTTTTTTTTTGCGGTCCTGGCACCATAGGGGCTTCCTAAATGCGGCATGCCCCCAGAGCAAAATTTGCTTTCAAAAAGCCAAATGTGACTCCTTCTCTTCTGAGACCTGTAGTGCACCAACAGAGCACTTTTCACCCCCATATGGGGTATTTTCTGAATCGGGAGAAATTGGGCTTCAAATTTTTGGGGGTATTTTCTGCTTTAACCCTTTGTATAAATGTAAATTTTTGGGGAAACCAAGCATTTTAGGTACATTTTTTTTATTTTTTTTTACATATGCAAAAGTTGTGAAACACCTGTAGGGTATTAAGGTTCACTTTACCCCTTGTTACGTTCCTCGAGGGGTCTAGTTTCCAAAATGGTATGCCATGTGTTTTTTTTTTTTTTTTTGCTGTCCTGGCACCATAGGGGCTTCCTAAATGCGGCATGCACCCAGAGCAAAATTTCCTTCAAAAAAGCCAAATGTGACTCCTTCTCTTCTGAGACCTGTAGTGCGCCAGCAGAGCACTTTTCACCCCCATATGGGGTGTTTTCTGAATTGAGAGAAATTGGGCTTCAAATTTTGGGGGGTATTTTCTGCTATTACCCTTTTTAAAAATGTAAAACTTTAGGGAAACCAAGCATTTTAGGTAAAAAAAATTTTTTTTTTTTTACGTATGCAAAAGTCGTGAATCACCTGTGGGGTATTAAGGTTCACATTACCCCTTGTTACGTTCCCTGAGGGGTCTAGTTTCCAAAATGGTATGCCATGTGTTTTTTTTTTTTTTTGCTGTTCTGGCACCATAGGGGCTTCCTAAAGTGACATGCCCCCCAAAAACCATTTGACGCTCCTTCCCTTCTGAGCCCTCTACTTCGCCCGCCGAACAATTAACGTAGACATATGAGGTATGTGCTTACTCAAGAGAAATTGGGTTTCAAATACAAGTAAAAATTTTCTCCTTTTTACCCCTTGCAAAAATTCAAAAATTGGGTCTACAAGAACATGCGAGTGTAAAAAATGAAGATTGTGAATTTTCTCCTTCACTTTGCTGCTATTCCTGTGAAACCCGTAAAGGGTTAAAACGCTGACTGAATGTCATTTTGAATACTTTCGGGGGTGCAGTTTTTATAATGGGGTCATTTATGGGGTATTTCTAATATGAAGACCCTTCAAATCCACTTCAAACCTGAACTGGTCCCTGAAAAAAAGCGAGTTTCAAAATTTTGTGAAAAATTGGAAAATTGCTGCGGAACTTTGAAGCCCTCTGATGTCTTCCAAAAGTAAAAACACATCAATTTTATGATGCAAATATAAAGTAGACATATTGTATATGTGAATAAAAAAAAAATTATTTGGAATATCCATTTTCCGTACAAGCAGAGAGCTTCAAGGTTAGAAAAATGCAAAATTTTCAAATTTTTCATCAAATTTTGGGATTTTTCACCAAGAAAGGATGCAAGTTACCAAAAAATTTTACCACTACGTTAAAGTAGAATATGTCACGAAAAAACAATCTCGGAATCAGAATGATAACTAAAAGCATTCCAGAGTTATTAATGTTTAAAGTGACAGTGGTCAGATTTGCAAAAAATGGCCGAGTCCTTAAGGTGAAAAAGGGCTCAGTCCTTAAGGGGTTAATGGACTTTCTGCTGCCCTGTTCATACTGAGGAATTTCTGCTAGCAGAATTTGGAAGTTGAATTCTGTTCTGCAGAACATGTTCATTCTTCAGGCGGAATCCGCAAGTAAAAGCCCATTGAAGTCAATGGGATTATTTTTACTATTGACAAGTTGAGTTTCTCCCTTGCGCGGAATTTGTGCACCATTCCTGCATAAAATGGCAAAAACAAGATATTCCTGACTGAAATTATTCAATTCTTTTCAATTCCGCTCCAATTCCTCAGTGTGAACATAGCCTAAGGCTTTCCACTTGGTTGCTTTTATTTTTTTAAACTACCACTTCAGTTTGAGCTAAAGTCAGAAGTGGATCCAGTAGGAAGGAGAAGTAGAAGTCCTTCATTTATATTTATCGTTTCTTTTGAATCTACTCCTGGCTTTGGCTCAAACACTGCAGTGATAGTTTTCTTTAAAAAAAAAAAAAAAAAAAAAAAAACTGTTAAAGGGTTGCTCCGCCCCTAGACATCTTATCCCCTATCCAAAGCATAGGGGATAAGATCTCTAATCATGGGGAGTCCGCTGTTGCGATCTCCTGCACGCCACCCCGGCATTCTGATCTTTTCATTCCAAACGCTGGGTGCGGGGTCGTGATGTCACGCCACGCCCCCTCCATTCAGGTCTATGGGAGGGGTCCCTCCCATAGACAGGAAGGAGGCGTGGCGCCACAGCCCCGAACCCAGTGTTCGCAAGGAAAAGTTCAGAATGTCAGGGTGGCGTGCAGGAGATCAGGGTCTTGCCACTGGGAACTTTTCGTTCCAAATGCTGCGTTCGGGGCTGTGGTTGTGACGTCACACCATGCCCCCTTGTGAAGCCACGCCCCCCTCTTGTCGTGTTTATGGATGGGGGATAAGATGTCTAGGGGTTTAGTACCCCTTTAAGTGGAAACCCAGCCTTACATGTATGGGGACCTCCTGACTAAGATGATGACAATGGGAGGAGATGGATCAGGTGTTGATTTTATCTACCTGATAATTTTGTCTTCCATGAGATCAGCCACCACTGCTTACCATTGCTCCCTCCAGTCTAATCATATGTATGAAGGGATCAGGAGAGACAGATGTGGGCTGATGTATGGATACCTGAGCAAAGATCTGCAGTAATAAAAAAAAAAAAAAAAAAAAAAAAAAAAAAAAAACGAATGTTTGATAATAAATACAGAAAAGTATAGCCCCTTAAGGACTCGGCGTTTTTCCGTTTTTGCATTTTCATTTTTCCTCATCACCTTCTAAAAATCATAACCCTTTCAATTTTGCACCTAAAAATCCATATGATGGCTTATTTGTTGTGCCACCAATTCTACTTGGCTGTGACACTAGTCATTTGACCAAAAAATCCACGGCGAAATGGAAAAAAAATAATTGTGTGACAAAATTTGAAGAAAAAATTTCATTTTGTAACTTTTGGGGGCTTCCGTTTCTACGCAGTACATTCTTTGGTCAAAATGACACCTTAT
Source organism: Hyla sarda (assembly GCF_029499605.1). NCBI lineage: Eukaryota > Metazoa > Chordata > Amphibia > Anura > Hylidae > Hyla > Hyla sarda. The sequence continues at coordinate 392,857,319 of NC_079190.1, read as the reverse complement.
CTTTATTCTGTAGGTCTATACGGTTAAAATGATACCCTACTTATATAGGTTGGATTTTGTCGCCCTTCTGAAAAAAATCATAACTACATGCAGGAAAATGTATGTTTAAAATTGTCATCTTCTGACCCCTGTAACTTTTTTATTTTTCTGTGTTACGGGCAGGTATGAGGGCTCATTTTTTGCGTTTTTAGCGGTATAATTTTTTTGATCGCTTTTTATTCATTTTTTTATGATATAAAAAGTGACCAAAAATACGCTATTTTGGACTTTGGAATTTTTTTGCACGTACGCCATTGACCGTGCGGTTTAATGATAAAATGTTATAGTTCGGACGTTTACGCACGTGGCGATACTACATATGTTAGTTTTTTTTATTTACACACTTTTTTTTTTTTTTTTTTTATGGGAAAAGGGGGGTGAAAATGACCCTTTTTGTAAACTTAATTTTTTCTTTTCATTAAATTTTTTTTTTTTTTTTGCAGTGCTATAGCTCCCATAGGGGCCTATAACACTGCACACACTGATCTCCTATGCTGATCCGTGCAAACCCATAGCTTTGCACGGATCAGTCAGATAGGGGCTTGATTGCTCAAGCCTGTAGCTCAGGCTTGGAGCAATCAATCGACGATCGAACGCCCCAGAGTCGGGTAAGGAGACCTCCGCCTGCGTCCCAGCTGATCGGAACATCACTATTTTATCGCGATGTCCCGATCAGCCCGACTGAGCTGCCGGGAAGCGTTTACTTTCGTTTTCAGACGCGGCGGTTAACTTTGATCGCCCCGTCTGAAGGGTTAACAGCGCGCGGCACAACAATCGGTGCCGCACGCTGTTAGCCCAGGGTCCCGGCTATCATTAGCAGCCGGTACCGACCCGGTGTGATGCAGGGTCACGGCGTGACCGCGTTTTTCACACCGGGACTGGGCTTAGGGCGTACAGGTATGCCCTAAGTCCTTAAGAGGATAGTATGGCAGTATTAACAAATAAAATGAAAAAAAAAAATTATCTTTATAATCTAGAAAGTGGTAAGACTGTATTCACGCAATATATTTTTATGTGTCATTAGGAGGCAGAATTAAATGGTGGCACTCATGACCGCAGCTTCAGTGAATATAGAGCTTTATTTAGTGCAATTCAAAGGTGCAGACATAGCAGATCACCTGTCCGTGACCTGCTATGTCTGCATCTTTGAATTCCACTGAATAAAGCTCTACATTCACTTAAGATGCGATGGGGAGTGTAACCATTTAATTCTGCCTTTTAATGTTACAATGGACTTATGTTTTCTATATGCACACGCACCCTATACACAGTGTAGAGTTGGCTATTTGGGAATACTGCACGTGAAGGAAACAAGGCTGTTGTGCTAACTACTCTATCTGGATTACCATATTTTGTGTATTTTAATGGGAATACAAGTTAACACTGTTATCTGCAATGCTCTTTTTTTTCTTTTTCTTTTTTTTTTTTTTTTAAATCTGTGCCATAAATAAGTGGAAGAAGTTATGTATAATATTATCCACACTTTTGTATAAAAAAGCAGAAAGATACATTATAAAACTAAAACAAGGTTTTTGCAAAGTTTCCTTCCTGGTTACGAAGTGTTGGACTGAGTGTCTGAATTCTCAATGTCACCAACACCCCTTCCCGGGAGGTCACAGGAGTCGGAGGTGAACGTAGGCTGTACGTCACTGCTGGCCGAGCTCATGAGGTGAGCACTAAATGCGTCGTAAGCTGTGGATGTTCCCGACAAGCTGTGGGGCCACACAAGACCTTTGGCCCAGTTAGGGAGCTCAGCTTGTCTCCAAATCATGTCTCCTTGAGAATGTTAGATCTGTAGGACTTCAGTAGAAGGTCTGATAACTCTGGTTGCCTAAGCACATATGACTTTACACTGTATATGTCATCTAGTTTTACTATCTTGGTGAGTACAGAAATTGGGAAAGATTGTTGTGCCAGGTGCTTAGTGGTGACTTGCTTTTTGTCACCCGCGTGAAGTGGGTTTGTAGTTCCATTATCGGCGTTTGTGGCATTCCCCGGGCTGGAATTTGCATTTCGTCATCTCACACCCCTTTTTTTTTTTTGCAAGTAGCAGGAATGCTTGCCCTCCTAGCAGTAGCAGGAATGCTTGCCCTCCTAGCAGTAGCAGGAATGCTTGCCCTCCTAGCAGTAGCAGGAATGCTTGCCCTCCTAGCAGTAGCAGGAATGCATGCCCTCCTAGCAGTAGCAGGAATGCATGCCCTCCTAGCAGTAGCAGGAATGCTTGCCCTCCTAGCAGTAGCAGGAATGCTTGCCCTCCTAGCAGTAGCAGGAATGCTTGCCCTCCTAGCAGTAGCAGGAATGCATGCCCTCCTAGCAGTAGCAGGAATGCATGCCCTCCTAGCAGTAGCAGGAATGCTTGCCCTCCTAGCAGTAGCAGGAATGCTTGCCCTCCTAGCAGTAGCAGGAATGCTTGCCCTCCTAGCAGTAGCAGGAATGCTTGCCCTCCTAGCAGTAGCAGGAATGCTTGCCCTCCTAGCAGTAGCAGGAATGCTTGCCCTCCTAGCAGCCTGACTGTGATTCGCACCCCCCTGATATTTCAATAGACTACCCTGTAAACAGATATATTGCTCTTTACTGAAGCATTTTTTGTCTTTCGTCATAAATTCTGAGGGAGTGGAAGTTTCCTAACCATAAGATAAGTTATTGAGTACACTCGACTCCTCTCTGCCCTTCCCCATGTTTGTGGAATGTGGAATTTCTGATGTTTGTTTGAAAAAGGGCACAGCCTATCGGGAATATTTTAGGATCTGGCATCCATTCCTTCCTTTTTGGAGCTAGAACAGACTTGTTTTAAAAATATAACCTCTTGCTGTATGAGAATGTATAACCACAGTGGCTGATCTCCCCCCCCTCCCCCCAAAAAACAAAAAACTAAGATGTGCATAGGATCTGGCAGATACAGGCATTTACACAAAAAAAACATAATTAAAGGGGCGGTCCGGTCATTTTTCTTTTAAAGGGGTACTCCGGCCCTAGACATCTTATCCCCTAGCCAAAAGATAGGGGATAAGATGTCTGATCGCAGCAGGACCCCAGCGATCAGACATCTATTCCCCTATCCAAAATATAGGGGATAAGGTTTCTAGGGACGGAATACTCCTTTAATAAATTTGTGCACGCTGTCAGATTTTTTTTTTTTTTTTTTTTATAAAAAAGTGAACACCCTTGTAGTGTTGCAGTTTGGCTTCCTAAGAAGAGCCGTTGTCCCATAGCTCCAATAGGAGAAACACTTGCTGCTAGTGATTTCTCTTTCCGCCATGAACAGAGGTTCACAGTGGGGAGTGACTGAGCGTGTGTGTCCTCCAGCACTTTAGATGGACATCTACATAATTCTGCACTTTGAACACCAGGTGGTGCTATACTTTTCCATTTACATTTAGTTATAAATATATATTTACAAGCACTGTTTACTTTTTATGATCTACATATATATGTGTGTGTGTGTGTGTGTGTGTGTGTGTGTATATATATATATATATATATATATATATATATATATATATATATACATACACTTTAATAAATATGGCATTTAAATGGGCCTTATCCTTTTAAAAAACTGTCTTTGAGGGGAAAATGTAATAACTTTATTTGAGAAAAAATGCTAATATTCCTTGTTTTCCCCCTCAAAGCCTTTTGTATGACAAATGCTACTGAATAGGTCATCGGAACAGAAACCTAAGGAATAAATATAAACCCAGAGCATCAGTTTCAAAATGATAACTTACATACCGGCCTCAGGACCTGACCACTATGTAGAACAGCATTTTGTACTTTGTGATGCTGCATAGAGCTAAAATATAGCTATAACATGGCACAGTGACATCTATCCAGTAATGATAGGTAGTAATGTCAGGCTCGCCATATCCTCATCCCATGCAGATTGACAGCCTGAGTAAAGAGCAGTGTTTCCCAACCAGGGGTGGCTCCAGCTGTTGCAAAACTACAACTCCCAGCATGCCCGGACAGCCAACGGCTGTCCGGGCATGCTGGGAGTTGTTGTTTTGCAACAGCTGGAGCCACCCCTGGTTGGGAAAGCCCTGGTGTCCACTGCCCAGTGGATAGCGGTCACTTGTTTACAGTGTGCACCACTTCTAATGTTGTTATTTTTACTGTTCTTCTCTCTTGTAGGCGATACGGCAGTCAGAACACTGTTCCCCTTACCTGTCCTATACTGGAGCAGTGTGTCAGAGATCAGGGACCTGTACGGTTTTATTAAAAACAGAAGCCATGTTACCAGTGTGAATGGGGCCTTACTGAGCATCAAAATGGCCATTACATGATCTGCTTCTTAGCTTGAGATGAAGTGAACATAAAAGGCAGCATTCAAAGAATGACCTGAGAATGTTTCCTGAATGACATGGCCTCTCTGGTATTCATAGACACCCTGTCATTTTGTGGGATTCCCTTTAAGTTGACTTTGCATTTGATATTTAGCTGTTTTTCTTTTTGCGTTGTGCTGTGGTCAGGGATGTCAGATTATAGCTGACTGAACAACCATCTAACAAAGCCTATTACTTCAAGTCATTAGAAGGTTCCCATGTGTCCCTTTAATAATTGATTTGGTTTTCCCTAAGTATTTATTTTAACTACAATGAGAGAGCCTCTGAATAATTGAAATCCTTTTACAGCTAACACACATATATATGTATATATAGCGCCCTGTACAATTTTTATATCCGTTATTACCTTGAGGGGGAATTACCACTGCCTGCACCAGCGTGGAGTGCCAAAATGTGCCATTTTTTCCCCACTAACATTGTAGTTGCGCAAAATCTTGTTTTGTGCAAAAATGCCCAATTTTGACACTGTCTGGCACAGGGAATGATACATTTCCTCCTAAGAGTTCCATACTGTTTACATGTGCCCATATAAGTGACAAACTATTGTATTTTTACATGGTATGTTGAGGAGTCCCCAGGCTTAGATCTATGGGACAGCTGGTCTATGGAGGTATGTACTATATTGTTTATGTGCATGTCTGTAGACCTATTAGAGGGGGGTTACCTGATAGTAATACCTTATTGTCCAATGACTTTACTTGCTAAAGTGCCAGAGGCACCAATGCACCAATCTCCCTGTCGGTCACATGACACAAAGTTCTGTCGTTTTCTTTCTGGTGCCAAGGTGAATTGGCACATGGCCATGCGACCTCCTGTTTGCACATCTCTGACCAAGGGGCTTGAAGAATTGCGGCCCCTTGTGGCCTTTTGGTTGCTAACCCTAAACCTCAAACATATAGGAGGTTGGAGAAAACTGCAGGCTTGCTGGGATTTGTAGTTTTCAGTCTTGCCTAAGTTCTTAAACAGGAGGTTTACCAGCACCATTGTGGATCTGATGCAACACCCAATTTTTAACTTGGGGGCAAAGTGTAATGGTGGTTTACAGGTGATCTGTTCCTTTTTTTTTTTTTATATCAAATGATACTTTAATGGCTTTGTCAGTTTAAAGCGTACCCGTCAGATCCAACAAAAACATTTTTTTTAAATATATCACTCAGTACCTAATCCTGACCATGTACATCTAATTTTTATGTGTATAGCACCTTTATTTATTTTTTATTACACTTTTAATTTAGCTCACTAGTCTGGATTCCTCTCAAAGGGAGGGGGCGTGGCCTCACTGTGCAGGTCTCCGCCCCCTCACTCATTATGCTGTCTGCTCACATCTCCCCTAGCATTAGCAAAACTACAACTCCCAGCTTGTCCTCACTGACAGTAGCGGGACACAAGATGACAGTGGGAGGATTTTTCCTCCAGCTGTGAGCCCTGCGCTACCAGCTGTCAATCAAGGAAGTGTGTCCATGACATAGGTGATGATGCATGGACACAGCAGGACTAGTATGTGTCCAAGCAGGCAGGGGGGCAGTTGTTTGACTGGCTTTTTCAGTATGAAATACTGAAGATTTTCTAATGAAAGCAATTGCAAAACCTATTGGTTATACATGCTTTACAACATATCAAAAGTTTTTGTATCGGACAGTGTCCATTTAAGGGTGCGTTCACGTTGAGGAATAGGAGAGGAATCCTTGTGGAATTTACTTTTTTTTTTTCTTCTCGCAAATAAACAGGCAGTAGACTGCGTCAAAATTCTTGAGTGGAATTCCGTCCTGTGAACATACCCTTAGGGTGCTTTCACACTGAGTAATTCAAGAGGAATTTACTCGAGTAATTCCTCTTGAATTCTCCACTTAGAAACAATTAAAAACCCCTATGTTCTGCGCGGAATATAGGAGGAAACTGTTTTTTTTTTTTGTTTTTTTTTACTGGACGACAACCACCAGTTGGAATTTCCATTTTTATTTTATTTTTCGTGCGGAGTTTCCACACAAATTTTGTGCAAATTTTCCGCAAATTCTGCGCGGAAACGTTTTCAAGCGTATTTTTTTTTACCATTGACTATTGAATGAACATGTTCTTTCTTCTAGCGGAGCGGAATTCCGCGTCGGAATTTACACAGTGTGAACAGTGCAGAGTAAAATACATTTGAAGTCAATGGCAAAACAGATGTTAATTATTTCTAGGCGGAGAATTCAAGAGGAATTACTCGAGTAAATTCCTCTTGAATTACTCAGTGTGAACGCACCCTAAGGGAAGAATTTTGACGCAATTTACTGCCTATTTGTATTGGATTCCTATTCAGATAGCAGAAGGTCTGCTTTCTGAAATTCTGCTTTTCACATTTTCCCAAAAAAATAGAAGACTGGCGGAAGTCCACGACTGAATCCCATTGAAATCAATGAGGCTTGAATTATGGCAGAATTCTGAGAACTTGGAAATTCAACCTCAATTCTGCAATTCCGTTCAGCAAGCTTTTCTGAATGGAATTTGTGCGCAATTGTGGAAATTCCACTGTGTGAACATAGGGTGCATGTACCACACTCTATTATGGCATAGTGGAACCATAAATATGGCCCCATAGAAGCATATTGTCTCACAACATCCTCTGTATGCCCTCAGAATTGTGGTGTGTGTGTGTGTGTGTGTGTGTGTGTGTGTGTGTGTGTGTGTGTGTGTTTTTTATTTTAATTTTTTTAAATTTTTTTGTGTGTGAATTTATTTCTGTAATATGAGGCCACGCAGAGGCACTATATACATGTACCAAATACAGCTTCATAGTGTAGTGTTTCCCAACCAGGGTGACTCCAGCTGTTGCAAAACTACAACTCCCTGCATGCCCGGACAGCCTTCGGCTGTCCGGGCATGCTGGGAGTTGTAGTTCTGCAGCAGCTGGAGGCAGTAGTTGAGTCATCTCCAAAATTCCCTGGGGTACGCAAGCCTTTCTGTAAATGGTGGCAACTGCCCTTAGTAGAGATGAGCGAACTTACAGTAAATTCGATTTGTCACGAACTTCTCGGCTCGGCAGTTGCTGACTTATCCTGCATAAATTAGTTCAGCCTTCAGGTGCTCCGGTGGGCTGGAAAAGGTGGATACAGTCCTAGGAAAGAGTCTCCTAGGACTGTATCCACCTTTTCCAGCCCACCGGAGCACCTGAAAGCTGAACTAATTTATGCAGGATAAGGCATCAACTGCCGAGCAGAGAAGTTCGTGACGAATCGAATTTACTGTAAGTTCGCTCATCTCTAGCCCTTAGGGATCCCTCATCGAAGCTGCAGCATACTGTGACATTTTCCATAATAAAAGCTTATGTGACTGAGCTTGTACATAGCTTTTAGCAAATATAAGAAGTTGCTAAACAATAGTTTAATCTGTAAAATTGCTCTTTGTGGTTTTTATAAGAGAATAAGAAAACAGCTGCGTCATGTAAACATAATGGTATCCAAACAGCAGCAGAAATAGCCCTAGTCTCAATATAGCACTGTAAAAGACAATGAACAAACACCGAGACAGCTGAGCCTCTATATAAAGCTTAACCATGTGGATCATTTCCATAGTGTGCCAATAAACAGATTATAATGCATTGACAAGAAGCCTACAGTCCTGACATCGCTGGAGCCCCTCTGTCCTTCCAGAAGCTCCGTTCTTCATCCTCCGTGCAGTGACAGATCTTCCTGGTGCAGGGAGGACGGCCATCTCTAAGGTTTATGCTCCTTCCTTGCAGCGAGGCTCATAGGTTAACCCTTCAGGTGGACAGCACCTCTGATTTTACCCCTGTTAACCCTTCAGTTGCTGTCCGTTCGCTCTTACACTCTAACTGTTCAGGTGCTGTCTCCTTTCTTTTCCCCCTGTTAAATGGGTACTCCACTGGAAAACTTTGTTTTAAATCAACTGGTGCCAGAAAGTTAAACAGATTTGTAAATTACTTTTATTAAAAAAAAAAAAATCTTAATCCTTCCCAGTACTTTTCAGCTTCTGTATGATCCACAGGAAGTTCTTTTCTTTTTGAATTTCCTTTCTGCCTGACTACAGTGCTCTCTGCTGACAACTCTGTCCATTTTAAGAACTGTCGAGAGTAGGAGCAAATCCCTAAAGAAAACCTATCCTGCTCTGGACAGTTCCTAAAATGGACAGAGGTGTCAGCAGAGAGCACTGTGGTTAGGCAGAAAGGAAATTTAAAAAGAAAAGAACTTCCTGTGGATCATAACAGCAGCTAAGTACTGGAAAGATTAAGATTTTTTAATAGAAGTAATTTACAAATCTGTTTAACTTTCTGGCACCAGTTGATTTAAAAAAATTAATATTTTCCAGTGGAGTACCCCTTTAACTTTTCACAATGCGGTTCTCACTTCCTCCCGTTAACCCTTCCCTGGTCCCCTAATCCGGTTTTTAATACGATTAATCAAGCCAAAATATTGACCAATTTATCGATTTTACAACTAATGATTAGTTTCAGCCCTATATATAACAAATATGTATATGCATGAAAAAGAATGTAAACTTAATTTTTTTTTTTTTTTATTGTTTTGAGCAGAGAGATAAATCTACATGTGATTCCTCATTCATTGGGTTGAGTGACACACGACCCTTCACTGGGTGAAATCTCTATAGGATTTGTAGTATTAACACTGGTTAACCTCTGATCTGGCTGGTATAAGAGAACTGTTAATTCTTCCCTCCTATTTATAAAGCTTCAGAGATTGTGGCCTGAACATAACAAGCCATTAGAGAGTCTCTATGGACTTCCTACATAACAACTGCATGTGGAATGCAGCAGGCTGGCTTCTGCTGCTGCGGATTGTGAGCTGTACCAACTTGCCTTTTATACACAAGGGTCCACTTATTGGTCTTCTATCTGTTCATTGTTCTGGAGGCTGTGGTGCTTCTCCTATGAAGTCGTATTGTAAGATAGATGGTGTCAGCCTCTGTGGGTTTAGTAGAGGGGGGACTGTTTTATTGACCTGTGTGCCCAGTGACATCTAGCTTTGTCCAGTTGGATAAAGTGGCTCTTATGTCATTGTGTGCAATCCCTCTGAGCTCCCACAAACGTTGGCCTAACATATATACTGTGGTCTGTCTGGATTGTAATCCTTTACATCATTCAGCTTGCAAGTAAAACTCAGTCTAACACACATACTGAAGCCATATTTAAACAAATAACCTCCCAGTATTTTATGTAGAAGCATAAGTAAAGGGTTATTCCAGGACTTTAATACTGTCCTCTGAGAAGCGATGTTTGAGCACGACCTGCTTGCTCATCCAGTCACTGACTGAGATAGGGCACCACTGTGGTCAGTGACTGGCTGAGCGTGCAGTTTCTATTACAATTTCTAGTCTCAGAAGCAGGGAAGAGTGGTGCACAGTAGGGGATCTGGGTGGGTAAGTATTAACAGGGGTATTCTAGGAAAAAAACTGGTATATCAACTGGTTCCAGAAAGTTAAACAGATTTGTAAATTACTTCTATTAAAAAAATCTTAATCCTTTCAGTACTTATCAGCTTCTGAAGTTAAGGTTGTTCTTTTCTGTCTAAGTCCTCTCTGATGACACCTGTCTCGGGAAACGCCCAGTTTAGAAGCAAATTCCCATAGCAAACCTCTTCTAAACTGGGCGGTGCCCGAGACACGTGTCACCAGAGATTATTTAGACAGAAAAGAACAACCTAAACTTCAGAAGCTCATAAGTACTGAAAGGTTTAAGATTTTTTAATAGAAGTAATTTACAAATCTGTTTAACTTTCTGGAGCCAGTTGAGAGAGAGAGAGATATATATATATATATATATATATATATATATATATATATATATATATATATATATATATATATATATATATATATATATATATATATATATATATATATATATATATATATATATATATATATATATATATATATATATATATATAATAAATATAAATATATATATATATATAATAAATATAAATATATATATATATATATATAATAAATATAAATATATATATATATATATAATAAATATAAATATATATATATATATATATATATATAATAAATATAAATATATATATATATATATATATAATAAATATAAATATATATATATATATATATATATATAATAAATATAAATATATATATATATATATATATAATAAATATAAATATATACACAGTTTTTTCCTGGAAAACCCCCTTTAAGTGTGTGTGTGTGTGTGTTTTTTTTTTTTTATCATCCCCATAATAATAATAACCTTTTAGTATAACGGAACATTTTATTACTCCTTCTCTAATTTTTACCTATGGATTTGCGCAGCTAAGCTCTGCAGCAAATTCCAGGATAAATCTCATACACGTCCAGCAGACTCTTTCCCCAGGTTTTAAATTCACATCAAGTGCTCTTCTATTACAGTTGTGACCCCCCCTTTTAATGTAGCAGGGATGTAATTTGTGAATTTACTATAAAATCTCTATGTAACACATGCAGATATTGCTGAAGATTTAAGAGAGAACTGTGGATTAGTACTACCCTTCCCTTAGTTTAGGAGGCTATCATATTTTAATATCGGCACTCTTAGCGGCACTAACAATAGTGGTGCAATCGAGCAGTGGCACGGTGTGTCTGCTTTGACGGTGAGGCGCGGTAGCGCTGCCAGTAGCAGCGCACTGTTTAACTGTTGACCCTCATAAGTGACCAGCTAATTTGCACTTATGTGCACGCATTCAGGGTGGCCGGAATTTTAATCTATAAGTTTCCCACTGTATATACCAGAGCACCTTATATTTTCTCTTATACTGATAACGAATAAAAGCTACGTTTTAAATGTGACTGTAGGCAGTCTCTAGTTTAGGGCAGTCCTGAGGGGCTTGTCCCCAAAATTGTGAATCACGCCTACCCTTCCCTGGACACTACGGGTTTTAACTATACACCCAACCTTGCCAAAATACCATTGTTTTATATTACACTCTCATGGAAATTATTCATTTTTTTTTCTTAGAAAACATGTGTATACAGTGTTTCTTAATGACCTTTTTTTCCTTCTTAGAAGCCTGGCTGTGGCCATTTCTATTGTTAAGAATATATTTTGTGGGAAGTACAAATATTTTCCATATTCTGTGGGGATGAAAGAATAATGTTAAACTCCCAGGGCACCCACCCCCCCCCCCCCATACCTAGAAGGGAGCGAGCCTCTCATTCTTGAGGCAAGGTTTTGTTTTTGCAGTTGAGGACTCTCGAAATTCCAGTTGCCCCAGCCAGCCAGGAAAGCAGTAAGTATATGCCAAACATTTGGAGCGGAGCTGATAGCTTTCACAGGATGTGCACTGCAAGCTTTCATGTTTGCTCACACTTTGTTGGGCATTAAATGAGATAGACAGCAGAAGCCTCATGTAACTATGGAAAGGATGAATATTCATAATATACAATAAACTAATAGCTAAAAGCTTTTTTGGGGGATTAATCTAAATATGACCAAAACCACTGATCTGGTTATTTCCAGAATGCTGATCTTAGGCTACTTTTACATTATATGGCCCCCAGTTTGACGCATACAACTAATATAGTCTCTGAACATGGTGTGAACTAAACCTTTACACTATTTGTCCTTGCATACTGCTTAAGATATTTGCCAGGTTCCTACCATCTTTGCAGCTATCCACTCAAGCTTAGCAAAAAATGGGTCCTTGGTGCCCCGTCAAGTCTAGTTATGACAAATAACAGGTTAAAGGAACCCTGTCATTGTTTTAATTCTGCATGCAAGAGTCGTCGAGGTGGTATTCTGTGGCTTCTTCCCGTACCACCAGACTTGATTGCTATAGCTCTCTATACCTAGTCAAGGAAGGCAGAAGCCTGAAGACCACCCTGATGACTTGTCATTTAAGCAGCATAAAAGTTATAACAAGTTCTCTTTTACTTTTTGGTAATAGTGTGAGACCTCCTTGTGCCACCAAAAGAATTTCCACCTGTTCAGGTATGAACCCCAGCAGACCTCCTGAAGGTGTCCTGAGATCTGGCATCAAGGTGTTAGCCGCAGATTCTGTAATTGCAAGTTGTGAGGCAGGGACTTTATGGATTAGACTCTCTGGATTGGACTTGATGGTGAGGCACATCCCAAAGATCCTCTATCATAGATCATTTTTAAGCTAGGTGACCACCTTGAACTTTGTTATGTTCCCCAACCAGTACTGGACAGTTTTTTTGTTTTTTTTTTGCAGTAGGACTGAGTGTGTTTTCCTGCTAAAAAGGCCATTCTGTGACCATGAAGCACTTGGCTTGTTAGGTAATTGGAACGTGTCATTGTAACATCCACGTGAATGCCAGAACCCAATGTTTCCCAGCAGAACGTTACTTAGAGCATCACACCGGCTTGTCTTCTTCACTCAGTGCTTATTGCAATGAGCTTCCTACATGATGTAAAAAAAAAAAAAAAATGATTCAACAGACGAGGCCAGGCTTTTTTAATTAAAAAAAAAAATATTTATATATATATATTATATACATTTTTAATTTATAATCAAATTAATTTTCATACAAATATAACACAGGAACAGGGCCCATACACAGAGGGGAAACAAAGGAAAAGCCTGTAAAAACACAAAGAAAAAAAAAATCATAAGACTTTGTGAAACCACTATCCTGGTCCAGTTCTCTTACTGATGTTTGCATTTTAAGCACTTTTATCCAACAGGGCCATCATGGGAACTCTGGTCTGCGGCTTTACAGCCCTATGTGTAGCAAGCTCTGATGCACTGTCCGTCTCACATCTTCTGTCATAGCCAACATTAACTTTTTTATTCATCTGTGCTACGGTAGCTCCTCTGTGACATGGACTTTTGCTCATCACATGCATCACATCAGTGAGGCTTGTGCTGCCATAACCCTGTCACCAGTTATCTCTTGGACTGCTTTTGGTAGGTACTGACCACTGTCATACTGGGGACTCTCCACAAAATCTGCCATGTTAGAGATGCTCTGACCCAGTCATCTATCCATCATAATTTGACCAATGTCAGTCATTCAGACCTTTACCCATTTTTCATAATTTCAAAGCAACCAGTATTAGAAGGTTCACTTGCTGCTAAATTTATGCCACAAAGCTGGAATCATTGTTATTTGAAATCTGATTTTATGCCCTTCAGTTTAAAGGGGTACTCAGCTGCTCAGCATTTGGAACAAACTGTTCCGAATGCTGGAGCCAGTGCCGAGAACTCGTGAAGTCATAGCCCTGCCCCCTCATGATGTCATGCTCCGCCCCTGCAATGCAAGTCTCTTGGAGGGGATGTGACTGCTATGACTTCACGAGCTCCCAGCTCCAGCGTTCGGAACAGTTTGTTCCAAACGCTGAGCAGCGGAGTAACCCTTTAAAGTATAACTATGTTGATTTTATTCCGCAAGATATCAATGATACCAAATTCTTTTTTTTTTTTAATACTATGTTTGCGCAAAATCACAAAACTTTACTATCATTAAAATCAACTTTTGACATTTTTCTCAGACATGTCATGAGACTCTCTACGATCCTGAGCTAAAAGACAAGAAAGCAGGCGGCACTGCGCTCCACTTGCCACTCGATCTGATCTTTTCTCTGCATAGTCTATATAGACAAAAAGTCAAACTGCCATCCATTAGGGGAAAGACGCACATTGGCACCCGCTTCCCTGACTTTTATCTCACAGTTGCTGCGAGTCTTTGGAGTGACATCCGTTGCAATCAAAAATTTTGAAATGTCTGTCTAGCATGTCAAAAATAGTTTTTAATGAGAGTAACATCTATGGAGATGTTATTGACGAGCCAGTGGGGCCTACATCATCCACTGAGCATACTCAGAGCTCTGGCAAAAGACAGTGGATGACGTAGGACGCTCTGCCTCTGTTTACATCTCTGGATGATGCGCTCTCCCTGCTTTGCTGATGACGTTCCGATCCCACTGCAGAGAATATCTCACTGTAGGGACAAATGGTAACACCCAGATGGCTATATAGTCATACATGTTTAGTGAGTATTACACGAGCGGCACAACATAAAGCTATGAGAAAAGATGTTCCTGAACAGTTTCTTGGGGATTAAAAGTATTTACTAAAACAAGAGAGGCCACATGTTCTTTAATGTGGTATTCTTTTATGTATAATGGTCCAACAGTTGCTTTATTATTTTTTATACTTAACATATATGCTCAGATAAGACAGGTAAAATGGGACGTGCATTCATCAGTTTACAGAACCCACTCACATGTTAGTGCAAGTCTAAAGGAAATACTATTAAATGATTGCATGGTATTCCATTACTGAGGGCAATCCCACTGACACACAATGTAGTTTATCTAGCTGTGTAAGGGAATGCTGCAAGTAGGTATCATTACTGAGGTCACACAAGTGGAGTGTTGTTCATCCAGTAGCGGCCTACCATCTACATGTCAGGTCCCGGTTTGTATATACTCTGCTTATAGAATGTCAGGTGCAGTACACTAAGAAGATAGCAAATGATGCCTTACCTCTATTTAAAGCATCCTTATTGCTGGTTTAATTTAAGGAGATGGAAGGAATATTTAACCCATTTATGTATATGTAGCTACTTAATGACTTCTAGTACCATATGATATATGTGTAATACAGTATTTTATTTATATGTAAATCATGACTAATTGTTTAATGCCTTGGATGTTCGTTCAGATTGCAAACAGTTGTTGCCTGACCTGGCCTTATATAGTAATTTCCCATGATAAGATACCATCCCCTGGAATTGTGTTCACAGAGAGGGGGAGGAAATCCTGTTTCCTCCAGCTTTTGGAGCAGGAATTAAGTTGCATTCACATAAGGGCATCACTTCTTTAACCTTTTTGATACCACTGAATCCTACATCATACTTTACAGGGCCTGTGAAGCCTATTAAAGAAACCTGCAAAGTCCAGCGCTGCAGAATCTTCAACTACTTAGTTATGTGTTTTGTTTTTTAAACGCAATAATCTTATAGCAGAAATAACGATGCAGTTTTAGTACATGCTTTGATCATACGGTTCTTCTGTTGCGACCTTCTTTCAGTACCTGGAGAATAATGCTGCTGGTGCTCATCTACCTGTTCTGGAGACTTAATGGATTTCCATCAAATCAACCAACTACTATTCTTTTGCCATATAATACTTGGTTGTCATTTTGAAAAGCATGGATTCCATTAGCTATAGCCTATTGCAGCAGGTCAGATGAGACTATCCAGCAATCCTAGTTACTTGATGAACTCAAATGATCCCCTTTGAGTAAAGTTGTCTACCGTTGAGATGACTACAAAGAATGTCCGATAATTTCTTTACCACAACAGAGCAGTTAAAAGCATGCTAGCAAACATCTGTCAATCAAACATATTGGCTACAATTTTGAACAGACAGAATATTACCAATCTATGAGACAAAATATGTCCAATTTGTAGCTAGCGTTTGCCAAAAAATGTGACATGGACAGTCTAAGAGGACATTTGTTTATGCCATGTTTAAATGCCAATCTCATCTTTCCAGTGGACACCATATACATTCATGAAGGCCCAACACAATGAAAGTTTGTTTTGCAACTTAAAGGGAACCGGTCATCAGATTTTACCATATGTAATACACAGCAACGTGTTTATATATGGTAACATCTTCTTTCTCACCATCCCCAGTTGATGTTCCTGCCTGCAGGAATGGTGTCCCCTGACAGCTCTGTAAGTAGTCCTCTGGACAGGGAGCTATATTTGCCTAAAATCTAAGGTCAGCTTCACATTTCCACTAGAATTGTCACTGCTGGTAAAATTTAGTATTACATGCCAGTTATTTCATTGAATTGGTGAAATATTATGTCCTTATGTTTGAAACATAAATAAACATGCCCTTGTCTGCAATGTCCTAACCAATATCAGTAGTAGAATTCAACAAGGATAGAGGCTCGCAGCCTAAATTTATTTTCATAAAGCCATATTGAATATTACAGTTAAAATATAAAGTTGTGGTTTAATCCCCACAAGAAGTATTGCTCAATCTGAAAGTGGAGGAAGTCCAAAAGATAGATGATTAGATGTCTGATTGTGGGGGTCCTGCCCCTGGGAACTCCCGCGATCTGCATGCCACCCAAGCATTTTCGTTCCGAATGCTTGGTTTGGGGCCGTGGTGGGACTTCACTATTCGGAACGAATAGTTCAGAATGCCTGGGTGGTGTTCAGGAGATCGCGGGTGTCCTCAGCTGCACGACCTCCTCGATCAGACATCTTATCCCCTATCCTTTGAATTGGGGATAAGATGTCTAAGGGTGGAGTACCCCTATTAAAGAGGCTTTAGCACTTACATGGCCCTTCAGTCAGCCAACTGTTGGGTGGGTGGGGATAGTTCTAGGGGTAGGATCCTCCTTGATCTTATAATGACGCCCTTTCCCATTAATAGGCTATAACATTTTTATAAAGGTTAAATAAAGCCATTCACAAGAGAGAAAGGGGGGGGGGGGGTTGAAGAGACTGGTTGCTTGTTTATTTTATTCAATCTGTTCCACTGAAGGCTTATGTTATAGAAAGCAGCTTCACTGCAGAATTTCCATAGGTAACAATAAAACAAAGGTAATAGCAGGCATCACATTTCTAAGTGCATACGTCTATGCTTGTCTAAGATTTATTTATTTTTTTCTCTCTCTCCCCATAACGGAATCTATATTCCAGCCTGTCCGGACAATAGTGGAGAATTGCTGGAGATCTTTCCACTCACTCCCTTCTTTCTGCTGTAGCCACAGTCTCCTCTGCACTCACTTTTTCCAGTGCAAACATATTTTCCCCATAAAAGGAAGTGGTGGTGCCAGCAGAGCTGAGAGAGCTACAAGACTCTGCATCCCGAGTGATTCCTCCAGTGGGTTTATACTGCCTTGCCTCTGTTAATATTCATGAGCCCGAGGCCTGACGTCACCAGGAATTGGTCCTTTTCTGGTTTTCAATTCTCAGCTGATTCTTTGTATTTTTCCAAGTTTGTTGCTGAGGGGCTTTGTAGCTGTTTGACTCTGCTCAGACAGTTTATTTATATTTTGTGTCTTTTAAATTAAAACCTATCCAGAAAACCAGATTTTGTGTGACAAGTTTTCCATCATTTTCTCCCGAAAGGAGACCACTTGTTATATTTTATAATCCTCCAAGTTCACTGCCTCCATCATGATAAACCACCCCCTGCCTTGATTTTTATTATTTTTTTTTTAGTTTTCTACCTTAATATTGCTCTGTATTTTCTGCTCAGTCTCAATCAGATTCACAGACTGGGAAGGGGCATACCCCAGCAGGCGTGACATCATCTGAAGCCATACAGGGGAGAACTTCCTCCCTCGCTCTGCTACTCACAGCCCAGAGCAGGTCAGTGTGAGATGAGCTTTGATTGGATAAGGCAGTACACCCCCCCCCCCCCCTCAGCACTCCAGACTGCATTTCGTGATTTTGGACTTCTGCCAGGTCAGCAGGAGTCCAAAGTCTGTGCAAGAGATTATGGGGAATGTGCTCTGGACAAGTAGGGAGACACCTAGTGGCAGCTTTTTTAAACACAAATAAAACATACACTGCTCAAAAAATAAAGAACACTAAGATAACACATCCTAGATCTGAATGAATGAACTAATCGTATGAAATAGTGTTGTCATGACACAAAAATTATCAATGGAAATCAAATTTATCAACCCATGGAGGTCTGGATATGGAGCTGACACACTCCAGTCCCATGAGGTCTAGCATTGTCTTGCATTAGGAGGAACCCAGGGCCAACCGCAATAGCATATGGTCTCACAAGGGGACTCTGAGGATCTCCTTTCGGTACCTAATGACAGTCGGGCTACCTCTGGCAAACACATGGGGAGGTGCTGCCCCTCAAATAAATGCCCCCCACACCATTACTGACCCACCGCCAAACCGGTCATGCTGGAGGATGTTGCAGGCAGCAGAACATTCTCCACGGCGTCTCCAGACTCTGTCGTGTCTGTCACATGTGCTCAGTGTGAACCTGCTTTAATTTGTGAAGCGCACAGGGCACCAGTGGCGAATTTGCCAATCTTGGTGTTCTTTGGCAAATGCCAAACATCGTGCACGGTGTTGGGCTGTAAGCACAACCCCCATACCACCCTCATGGAGTCTTTCTGACCATTTGAGTGGACACATGCACATTTGTGGCAATTCCGTAGTGCGAACGGGGCCATTGGATGGGTGCCTTTTCCCAACAGCAGATCTCTCCACAGGTGTTCAGTGGGATTTAGATCTGGACTCATTGCTGGCTACTTCCGAACTCTCCAGCGCTTTGTTGCCATCCATTTCTGGGTGCTTTTTGATGTTTGTTTGGGGTCATTGTCCTGCTGGAAGACCCAAGAGCTCTGATGCGAACCCAGCTTTCTGACACTGGGCTATACAGTGCGACCCAAAATCCGTTGGTAATCCTCCGTTTCATGATGCCTTGCACACATTCAAGGCACCCAGTGCCAGAGGCAACAAAACAACTCGAAAACATCATTGAACCTCCACCATATTTCACTTGTAGGTACTGTGTTCTTTTCTTTGTAGGCCTCATTCCGTTTATGGTAAACAGTAGAAGGATGTGCTTTACCAAAAAGCTCTGTCTTGGTCTCATCTGTCCACAAGACGTTTTCCCAGAAGGATTTCTCAAGTTCATTTTGGCAAACTGCAGTCTTGTGTCAGCAGTGGGGTCCTCCTGGGTCTCCTGCCATAGCATTTCATTTAATTTTTAATGTTGACAGTTTGCGCCGACACTGATGCCCCCTGAGTCGGCAGGACAGCTTGAACATCTTTGGAACTTGTTTGGGGCTGCTTAGCCACCATCCGGACTATCCTGCGTTGACACCTTTCATCAATTTTTCTCTTCTGTCCACACCCAGGGAGATTAACTACAGTGCCATGGGTTGCAAACTTCTTGATAATTGTTGCGCACTGTGGACAAAGGCAAATCTAGATATCTCGAGATTGACTTGTAACCTTGAGATTGATAATACTTTTCCACAATTTTGGTTCTCAAGTCCTCAGACCGTTCTCTTCTCCTCTTTCTGTTGTCCATGCTTAGTGTGGCACACACAGACACACAATGCAAAAACTAAGTGAACTTTTCTCCTCTCCTTTTTATCTGCTTTCAGGTGTGATTTTTATTATTTTTATTTTTTTGTTATATTACCCACACCTGTTATTGGTCCTAGGTGAGTTTAAAGGAGTATCACATGCTTGAAACAATCTTATTTTTCCACAATTTTGAAAGGGTGCCAATAATGTTGTCCAGCCCATTTTTGGAGTTAGGTGTGACATTATGTCCAATTTGCTTTTTTTCCTCCCTATTTTTGATTAGTTCCAATACACACAAAGGGAATAAACATGTGTATAGCAAAACATGTGTTACTGCAATCCTTTTCTGTGAAAAAATACTTAATTTTCTTGAAAAATTGCAGGTATGCCAACATTTACGGCCATGACTTTATATGTATCCAAATGCCTTCTTTTATTGGCCATGTAGTTCACATGTAGTGTATAAAAGTAATGCTGCTTTACAGTCTGTTTAGTGTTAAGCTGTGTTCACCCACAGTGTTTTTGACCTCATCTGAACAACCTATTTAATTGGACAGCAGGCTATTAGGCAAGAAACAGAAGAGATTGCAACAGTATCCCTGCAAGGTGCAGGAGATTCCTATTGAAGACAATGGGAGGCTGCTGCAACAGAATTTCCCAGCATCCCTTTTTCCTTATTCTGTGCAGAAATTCCATCGTTTGACTGGGCCCTAGCAGTCCATATGCAAGAAAAATCACTGAAGATTCATTTTGCTTGTAATACTAACCATTTTTAAAACATCAAAAAGATCCACAAAATGTATTATGTGGGAAACTCAATGGTTTTTGTTTAGGTTTGGGCAAAAGTGTTGATCAATCACTTATTTTCTTGTCTTTTGGCCAAGTTTTGCCAGTTGTGGAAAAATGTGCAAGGCAAGGTGACTGTTTCTGTATTCTGGTTATTTAGGATTTCCTCATTTTATAATGAAGAGTTATGCAGTGTTGTAATATACTGTTTATCAGTTGTTCTTCTTTTTTTCAAGGTCTTTGCTTTTTTTTGTTAAAGGGGTATTCTTATAAAGTGGCGACATATCTGTGGGAGTTCGACCTCTGGGATCCCTAATAATTGTTAGTGACTGGTCTGCAGTGCTAATTCATTGCCGCCGTCCCTTCACGGTCTTTCCTGAATACTCCCTGAGCCTCTACAGTTTATGGATCAGCTATAGATCTCTATGAGCCACACACCATGTGATCATCACATGACCAGGACAGGAGAAAAGGAGACAAAGTAAAGAAAAAATTTATAGCAAATAACCTGGAAATGACTGGGGATCTATGTCAAGACATGCAGGATTACTTGTAGAAGTGAACAATCCAGTCACGCTGATTCTCAGATACTGATCGAGACGTCAGTCTGGGCTCTGCGGTCACATGCACAGAGTTCCTTTCTCACTACCTACTTCAGCTACTTCTCGTAACATAACTGTAAACCCAGCATATCAATAGGTCATATCATTATTATATACAATTTGGTTATTGATACAATTCTGTGTGATTTGTTTATTGGAGCAGCCATCTCTACCGGTAAACAAAGCTTTAAAGGGGTACTCCGATGGAAAAGTTATTTTTTTAATTTTTTTAAATCAACTGGTGCCAGAAAGTTACAGATTTGTAAATTACTTCTATTAAAAAATCTTAATCCTTCCAGTACTTATTAGCTGCTGAATACTACAGAGGAAATTATTTTCTTTTTGGAATACAGAGCTCTCTGCTGAATCACTAGCACAGTGCTCTCTGCTGACAGCTCTGTCCATTTTAGGAACTGACCAGAGCAGCATATGTTTGCTATGGGGATTTCCTCCTACTCTGGACAGTTCTTAAAATGGACAGCAAAGGTCAGCAGAGAGCACTTTTTAGATCAACTTGTGCCAGAAAGTTAAACATCTTTGAAAATTATTTCTATTAAAAAATATTAACCCTTCCAGTACTTATTAGCTGCTGAATACTACAGAGGACAATTTTTTTGGAACACAGAGAGCTCTGTGTTCCAAAATTTTTTTTTTCCTCTGTAGTATTCAGTAGCTAATAAGTACTGGAAGGGTTAATATTTTTAATAGAAATAATTTACAAATATGTTTAACTTTCTGGCACCAGTTGATCTAAAAAAAAAAAAAAACATTTAGGGTCCGAATGCCTCCAAAAAAACAGGTCTGAACAAAAAGGACTCCACCGGGTCCCGACAGATCCCATTGAATTGAATGAGGTTCGTTGGAGTTCTGGGAGTTTTGCAGAGAAAAAATGTTACATGCTCTTATTATTTTTTCTCTGCTAAAATTGACGGAACTGTCGACAGAGCTCCACATAGTGATGTGAGATTAGCCTTGGTTAGTGTAACAGTCACTGACACATTTATGGGTAAAAGGATGGTATCTGTAGTAACTGCTTGTTTAAAAACACACTTCACTAGTAGATTTTTTTAATGCTTTTTAAATTATGCCTTTTTGGGGATCATCTGGTTGTGCTGGTCTGTAGCAATGGCATATCTAGTCAGTGACCCCAGGTACAGGGATTTTACAATCATCACCAAAGCATGCCTGATTCATTTAAAATGGGAGTTTCAAATGATACTAGGCTGAAGGGTGGACAAGAAAGTTAATCCATGGCAAAGTGGAGCAGTTCTTCTCAATAGTCCAATCTGTCGAGACAAAGGTCAGTGGGGCCCGGGCTCAGGGTATCTGCTGGAGAAAAGCCTAGGTATGACTGAACCGGCTTGTTGAGGGCTATTTCCTAAATCCGGGTTAGTCATTAACCAATTTGTTCCAAATCGAACTCTTTGCCAAAGTTTTGCGAACCAGCCGAACTGAACTTTAAAAAGTTTGCACATCACTACCCCCTATAAACATTAGATTGTTGGTATATGCCTTTGAAATATATGGGTTTGCCATACTATGTGTATGTTTAGCATTCAGATGATCAGGCACTGCAGTAAATGGAGAATGTTCCATTCTAGAGGATGTAGTATATTTACCAGCTGTGGCTCCCTTCCTTCCACCTGACTTCTTCACCTGTAGGATCCTTCTCAATGTGGGTTAGCTCATGTGATTTACAGCAATGAGAAATGTGCAGGGACTGGAGGAGTGTGAGGCCCACCAATCATAAGCTCTCCTTCCCATCTTGTGTGCTGTGTTTATTAGGTTTGGGCTCCATTCCAAGATTCCCAGCCCTTTTTTTTTTTTTTTATTCCTTCTTTTCATTTCTGTCTTTCTCAGCTAGTGACGCCTGAACTCGGTCTGGAAGCAGATTCTAGATGCAAAGAGTTTTTCCTCTCAAGACTAATGCCCCGTGTGTCTGCTCAGTCTCTATTCATATAAGCTGCAGGCTGGTCTGCAGTGTATATGGGGCTTGGCTATTCGTACTATGGAAATGCATAAACCTATGAAGCTGGATTAATATGTTGTGACCGTCTACTTAGATCATCCAGGCTGGAATTTCTGTTTCTACTGATGTCGCCTTGCTGGATATAAGAGAGTCACCTGGAATCAGACTGCCTGCTGCAGTAGTTCAGACCTATTCACTGGAGATCCGGGACAATCTGACAGGGGCAATGAAGTACAGAGCAGCGGTGAGCTGGGTGCAGGGGAATTGCTGTGGTTAAACTGGTCATTTTAAAGAACAATTGTCATTGTACAGTTCCTTTTTATGTCTTGCAGAATTGTAGAGTGTAGTGAGAGGACACAAGTTTCTTCATGCAGATAAAGGTAGATGAGTCTAAGCCAGTGATCCCCAACCTGTGCCTCTTCAGCTGCTGCAAAACTACAATGCTCAGCGTGCATACTGGGAATTGTAGATTCTGTATAAATATTGCCCATTATTGACGTGGAATGATTTATACGGATACAGTAATAATCTATAAAAAGTGTTGTTAGAATGATCTTGTGTCCAGTGTACATCTCATCCTTCATGTCTATCCTGGTTTCCGGTGTGTACATCTTATCCTTATGTCTATCCTGGTGTCCGGTGTGTACATCTTATCCTTATGTCTATCCTGGTGTCCGGTGTGTACATCTTATCCTTATGTCTATCCTGGTGTCCGGTGTGTACATCTTATCCTTATGTCTATCCTGGTGTCCGGTGTGTACATCTTATCCTTATGTCTATCTTGGTGTCCGGTGTACATCTCATCCTTATGTCTATCCTGGTGTCTGGTGTACGTCTCATCCTTATGTCTATCCTGGTGTCTGGTGTATGTCTATCCTGGTGTCTGGTGTACGTCTCATCCTTATGTCTATCCTGGTGTCTGTTGTACATCTCATCCTTATGTCTATCCTGGTGTCTGTTGTACATCTCATCCTTATGTCTATCCTGGTGTCTGGTGTACGTCTCATCCTTATGTCTATCCTGGTGTCTGGTGTATGTCTATCCTGGTGTCTGGTGTACGTCTCATCCTTATGTCTATCCTGGTGTCTGTTGTACATCTCATCCTTATGTCTATCCTGGTGTCTGTTGTACATCTCATCCTTATGTCTATCCTGGTGTCCGGGTTGTACATCTCATCCTTATGTCTATCCTTGTGTCTGGTGTGTACATCTTATCCTTATTTCTGTCCTGGTGTCCGGTGTGTACATCTTATCCTTAGGTCTAGCCTGGTGTCCAGGGTCTACATCTTATCCTTAGGTCTATCCTGGTGTCCGGTGTGTACATCTTATCCTTATGTCTATCCTGGTGTCCGGGGTGTAAATCTTATCCTTATGTCTATCCTGGTGTCCGGGGTGTAAATCTTATCCTTAGGTCTATCCTGGTGTCCGGTGTGTACATGTCCTCCTGATCATATGTGAGATTTAGTTCCATGTACTGATGTTGATAGTTTGGCTCTGAATGAATGTGTCCAGGCTTGTGACCATTTCTACCCCAGTGTGTTTACAAGATCATTGTGTGTTCCTTATGTAGCCTCTTTCTTCTCAGACCTCATTAGTATTTTTTCCCTTTAATGCATTTTCCACAGTTCCCTGGACTTGTTCCCAT
Source organism: Hyla sarda (assembly GCF_029499605.1). Lineage (NCBI taxonomy): Eukaryota > Metazoa > Chordata > Amphibia > Anura > Hylidae > Hyla > Hyla sarda. Next base: position 392,832,920 of record NC_079190.1, on the reverse strand, counting down.
AACTTTAGGCTCTGTGCCTCATGAGCTTTTTTGGATCTGGATAAAGTTGTGATCTTCTTTCTCATCATGTTGCTTTTGTCCATTTTCCAGTGGTTATTCTGATTTTATCGCTCATTTTGAACAAACTTTGCTCCATCTTTGCTGAGATTGCAGTAGCTGGAATACTTATTGTTAATTTCGATATATTTCAAGTAGTCTTAGTTTTGCCACGTATCTTAACCCCCTAAGGACCATGGGTTTTTCCGTTTTTGCACTTTCATTCTTTCCTCCTCACCTTTTAAAAATCATAACCCTTTAAATTTTGCACCTAAAAATCCATATGTGGCTTATTTTTTGCGCCACCAATTCTACTTTGCAGGGACATCAGTCATTTTGCCCAAAAATCTACGGCGAAACGGAAAAAAAAATCATTGTGTGATGAAATTGAAGAAAAAACGCCATTTTGTAACTTTTGCGGGCTTCCGTTTATGCGCAGTACACTTTTCAGTAAAAATGACACCTTATCTTTATTCTGTAGGTCCATACGGTTAAAATGATACCATACTTATATAGGGTTGATTTTGTTGTACTTCTGTAAAAATCATAACTACATGCAGAAAAATTTATACATTTAAAATTGTCATCTTCTGACCCCTATAACTTTTTTATTTTTCCACATATGGGGCGCTATGAGGGCTAATTTTTTGCGCCATGATCTGAGGTTTTTGTATTGGTCGGACTTTTTGATCGGTTTTTATTCATTTTTTTCATGATCTAAAAAGCGACCAAAAGTACGTTATTTTGGACTTTGAATTTTTTTGCGCGTACGACATTGACCATGTGGTTTAATTAATGATATATTTTTATAGTTCGGACACTTACGCACGCGGCGATACCACATATGTTTATATTTATTTTTATTTACATGGTGTTTTTTTTTTTTTATGGGAAAAGGGGGTTGATTTGAACTTTAATTTAGGAAAGGGTTAAATCACATTTATTTATTTTTTATTTTTTTACACTTTTTTTTTGCAGTGTTATAGCTCCCATAGGGACCTATAACACTGCCCACACTGATCTTTTACCCTGATCCCTGCAAAGCCATAGCTTTGCAGTGATCAGGGTTATCGATGGTCGATTGCTCAAGCCTGAATCTCAGGCTTGGAGCAATCAATCGCCGAGGGGACACGCCGGAGGCAGGTAAGAGGACCTCCGCTCGTGTCCCAGCTGATCGGGACACCGCATTTTCACTGCGGTGGTCCCGATCAGCCCCGCTGAGCAGCCGGGAAGATTTTACTTTCGGTTTAGACGCGGCGTTCACTATTAGCCCCGGGTCCCGGCATCTCATATATGCCGGGACCGTCCCGATATGACACGGGGTCACCGCGTGACCCCGCTTTATATCGTGGGAGCCGGCCAAGGACGTAAATATAAGTCCTTGGTCGTTAAAGGGTTAAGGACCAGGCCATTTTACACCTTAGGACCAGAGCGTTTTTTGCAATTCTGACCACTGTCACTTTAAACATTAATAACTTTGGAATGCTTTTAGTTATGATTCTGATTCAGAGAATGTTTTTTCGTGACATATTCTACTTTAACATAGTGGTAAAATTTTTTGGTAACTTGCTTCCTTTCTTGGTGAAAAATCCCCAAATTTGATGAAAAATTTGAAAACTTTGCATTTTTCTAACTTTGAAGCTCTCTGCTTGTAAGGAAAATGGATATTCCAAAATATTTTTAATTCACATATACAATATGTCTACTTTATGATTACATCATAAAATTGACGAGTTTTTACTTTTGGAAGACACCAAAGGGCTTCAAAGTTTGGCAGCAATTTTCCAATTTTTCACAAAATTTTCAAACTCCCTATTTTTCAGGGACCAGTTCAGGTTTGAAGTGGATTTGAAGGGTCTTCATATTAGAAATACCCCACAAATGACCCCATTATAAAAACTGCACCCCCCAAAGTATTTAAAATGACATTCAGTCAGCATTTTAACCCTTTAGGTGTTTCACAAGAATAGCAGCAAAGTGAAGGAGAAAATTCACAATCATAATTTTTTACCCTCTCATGTTCTTGTAGACCCAATTTTTGAATTTTTACAAGGGGTAAAAGGAGAAAATTTATACTTATATTTGTAGCCCAATTTATCTCAAGTAAGCACATACCTCATATGTCTATGTAAATTGTTCGGCGGGCGCAGTAGAGGGCTCAGAAGGGAAGGAGCGACAAAGGGATTTTGGAGAGTACGTTTTTCTGAAATGGTTTTAGGGGGGCATGTCACATTTAGGAAGCTCCTGTGGTGCTTGGTGTAAACTTACAGGGGGAGAAAAAAGCTGCTGCCAAAAAAATGGGTGGCACTCACAGCACCCTGAACCCCTAATAGGGCCTGGGGTCACACGGATCAGGTGACAGTGGACCCTTGGGGACCTATTAGGGGGTAAGGGGGGGGGGGGGTTCTTTTTTACTTTTTTTTTTTTTTCTTTTTTGGGACACAGAATGCCTACCTTGCACTGAATACTGCTCCCCCTGATCTAGGGGCTCCTGAGGGGGCTCCGATCATGCAGAGGGGGGGTCCCGGTCCTCTCGTGGCAGCTCTGCCCGCTGACTGAACTCAGCAAGCGCGCAGAGCCGCGTGAGGGGACCGTTAACCCCTCCTCTGCTGAACTACTATTGGCCGGACGATCCCGGCCAATAGCAGCGTTGCTGGGGCGGTGACAGTACGGTCACCGCTCCCCAGCAACTGGAGGTGATTGGCAGTGTCACCGCCGATCACCTTCTTTTTCCGGGTCATCGCGTCACAAGTGACCCGAATGACCGGAATCGCAGCAGATCGCTCGCGTGAATTCGCGAATGCTCTGCTGCGATCACCGACATGTGGGGGTCCCGGGACCCCCCCTCGGCATTTGCACGGCATGCATGCTGAACGATTTCAGCAGGCATGCCGTTCCGATCTCTGCCCGGCAGGGATCGGAAAACGCCAGGGCGTAACATTATGCCCTTGGTCGTTAAGTACCAGGGCGCAAGGGCGTAACATTACGCCCTTGGTCCTTAACCCCTTAAGGACCAAGGGCGTACAGGTACGCCCTTGGACCTGCTCTCCTGATATAACGCGGGGTTACACAGTAACCCCGCGTCATATCACGGCGGGCCCGGCGTCATAGTGAAGCCGGGACCCGCCTCTAATAGTGCGCAGTGCCGATCGCGGCACCGCGCGCTATTAACCCTTTAGCCGCGCGCTCAGAGCTGAGCCACGCGGCTAAAAGTGAAACCGAAAGTGGCCGGCTAGCTCAGTCGGGCTGTTCGGGATAGCCGCGGCTAATCGCGGCATCCCGAACAGCTGACAGGACAGCGGGAGGGCCCCTACCTGCCTCCTCGCTGTCCGATCGCCGAATGACTGCTCAGTGCCTGAGATCCAGGCATGAGCAGTCATGCGGCAGAATCGTTGATCACTGGTTTCTTATGAGAAACCAGTGATCAATGATGAAGATCAGTGTGTGCAGTGTTATAGGTCCCTATGGGACCTATAACACTGCAAAAAAAAGTGGAAAAAAAAAAGTGAATAAAGATCATTTAACTCCTCCCCTATTAAAAGTTAGAATCACCCCCCTTTTCCAATAAAAAAAAAAACAGTGTAAATAAAAATAAAAATGAACATATATGGTATCACCCCGTGCGGAAATGTCCGAATTATAAAAATATATCATTAATTAAACCGCTCGGTCAATGGCGTGCGCGCAAAAAAATTCCAAAGTCCAAAATAGTGCATTTTTGGTCACTTTTTATATCATTTAAAAATGAATAAAAAGCGATCAATAAGTCCTATCAATGCAAAAATGGTACCGTTAAAAACTTCAGATCACGGCGCAAAAAATGAGCCCTCATACCGCCCCATACACGGAAAAATAAAAAAGTTATAGGGGTCAGAAGATGACAATTTTAAACGTATTAATTTTCCTGCATGTAGTTATGATTTTTTCCAGAAGTCCAAAAAAATCAAATCTATATAAGTAGGGTATCATTAATCGTATGGACCTACAGAATAAAGATAAGGTGTCATTTTTACCGAAAAATGTACTACGTAGAAACGGAAGCCCCCAAAAGTTACAAAACTGCGTTTTTTTTTTCAATTTTGTCACACAATGATTTTTTTTTCCGTTTCACCGTAGATTTTTGGGCAAAATGACTGACGTCATTACAAATTAGAATTGGTGGCGCAAAAAATAAGCCATCATATGGATTTTTAGGTGCAAAATTGAAAGAGTTATGATTTTTTAAAGGCAAGGAGCAAAAAACGAAAATGCAAAAACGGAAAAACCCCCGGTCCTTAAGGGGTTAAGGGGTTAAAGGGCTACTCCGGTGGAAAACTTTTTTTTTTTTTTTTAAATGAACTGGTGCCAGAAAGTTAAACAGATATGTAAATTATTTCTATTAAAAAATCTTAATAAGTTCAATACTTTTTAGCAGCGGTTTGCTGCAGAGGAAAATCTTTATTTTTGAACTTCTTTTTTGTGTTGTCCACAGTGCTCTCTGCTGACACCTGATGCCCATGTCAGGAACTGTCCAGAGCAGGAGAAAATCCTCATAGCAAACCTATGCTACTCTGGACAGTTCCTGACACGGACAGAGGTGTTAGCAGAGAGCACTGTGGTCAACACAAAAAAGAAATTCAAAAAGTAAAGAATTTCCTCTGTAGCATACAGCTGCTAAAAAGTACTTAAAGGATTAAGATTTTTTAATAGAAGGAATTCACAAATCTGTTTTACTTTCTGGCACCAGTTCATTTAAAAAAAAAAAAAAAAGTTTTCCACTGGAGTACCCCTTTAAATCCGTCATGAGGTCATTCAGTGACATTTTCTAAACTAACAGTAAATTTTTTTTCTAAAGTCAGTTCAACCTGCCACTTCCGGCTGTGTCAAACCTTCATGTGTATGGGGAAGTTAGGAGCAGGGACTGTTGGATGAGCGTTTGCCCGACAATTATTGAAAGTGTAAGCCCCCTTTACTAATCATGAGTAAACTAGACAGTCCACCAAAGGAACTGGGTTGTTACAGTGGCTCATGCTTTTGGTACATTTGGTGCATCTAAAGACCCGTTTGTCTAAGTTTAGACCCACCTATTAGTTGGCTTAAATTTTTTTATAGACCTGTTTGGCAAACTATGCTGCATACAAATGGCACTCCCATTCTCTGTATGACACTGTTTCTTGCTTAGCCAGATCCCATTACCAGCAGGACACAAAGTATTGAATGCATGCAGTAAATATGGTGCAAAGAGTATGTGCCTGTTTTGTTGGTGCTGATTGCGGCAGAAATCTAGCAAAAGAAAATTTCTCATTGTTTGTAAGTGGTTTCCAGTTAACACACATTCTGATAGTGCTGTCTAGTAGCTCGACTATGTGGAATTTGGATATAGGCTTCTTGCCATATCTGTTGTGCAAACCTGGCTGTACACCAGAGATTTCAGACAGTCTCTGTACAAACAGTTGGTCCTTGGTGAATGTTACTACTTGGGTAACAATGCCATAAATACCTTACCCTGTCAGTAGTAAGACTATTCTGTGGTAAGGAATATCTACCTACTGCACCAGAATCAAGGTGCTCACTAGTGTTTTTAGTTTCCCCATCCTACACATGCAAACTGATTCATGCAGGAGAAAGTGAATCTAGTAACAGTCAGCTGATGTGAGGTTTCACATTGCTGAAATATGCTCCTGTAATGCCTCCTGGGTATTTGTATAGTCAGTTGTTATATTTAGGGATGTCCCAATACTGATACTATTATCAGCGCAGATACCAGACATTCCTTAAGTTCTGCAGACCATAAAATAATTGAAATCCCTATGCTCCCACTCTAAGGTCTCTTCAAATTCATTCCATTATCTGGAGTGGGGCAGGACCTGCCACGTGATTACATCATTTCATTTGTGTGGCAGGTCCTACACCACTCCAGCTTCTAGGAGTTGGTCCTGAACCACTAACCGAGCAGTGGATGCAGAGGCCTCAGTGCAGAACCAGAGTAAGGGTGGGTCCACACCACGATTTTTCTCTACCGTTCCGCTATACGGTTTAAAAAAAAAAAAAAAAAAAAAACACGTATGCAACCGTACAGAAAACCGTGACCATAGACTTTCCATTCAAAACCGTTTTTGACATAATTCATACGGTTGTATCCGGTTTTCAAACCATATGGTCTTTTACTTTTTTTTTTTCCCGAAAAAAAAAAAAAAAAAAAAAGTGGCCTACCACGGTTTTGGTCCTGTTCAAAAACCTAATTTTAACAGTATACGGTTATTTTAACATAGGACTCTATGAGAACCGTATGTTATTGCGGTTCTGTTCGGGTTTGTCTATACAGTTTTTAATCTAGTTTGCAAACCCCTCCTACTTCCCTTGAAATTTCAATAGAACAACTGAAACTTTATAGAAATTTTAAAGAAAACAACTATTTTTCAATATAAAAACCATATGTAACCGGACTACTAATTTGTAACAATTTACTTTTTTAAACCATATACGGTTGATTTTTAAGGCATATGGTTGAGTACGGTTAGGTCCGTATTTTAGAATAGTTTTTTTTTTTTTTTTTTTTTATAATAGAAAAATCGTGGTGTGAACCCACCCTAAGGTGAGTGGGATTTTTGTAATTTTTGAGGGGACTAAGTGGGGGGAAACTACTTTATGGGGGCATCTTCCTAATAGGAGGTTCCCTACCTAACTACTGCTGAATTCTTCCTAAAATGGGGATTCCCTAACTAACTACTAGGGGCAAATCTTCATTATGAGTGTCAGCAAGGGCTTCATGCTTGACTTTCGCCAATGGCATTAAAAAAGTATTGGTATTTGGTATCAGTGAGTACTTCATCGTAGGGCTGGGCAGTATACTGGTTCATACCAAATACCAAAATTTTTGTCCTGCACGATATGAAATTTTCCACATACCGCAATACCGGTTTGGCCCCTCCCCCTCGGGAATTAATGAATTATCAGCCCAGCGCTGCGCTGTCCCCATCTGGGAACAAATCATATGTGACCCGCGAGCGCTGTTCTGCGCCCACACCCCCCGCCCCCCGATTAATTATCAGACCAGCGCTGCGCTGTCCCCATCCAGGTAAATAATCACATGTCACCCGCAAGCGCTGCCCTCCTCGTCCTCCTGTTTGTTTTGGCCGCCGGCGCTGACACTCTATACCAGTGGTCTTCAACCCGCGGACCTCCAGATGTTGCAAAACTACAACTCCCAGCATGCTCGGACAGCCAATGGCTGTCCGGGCATGCTGGGAGTTGTAGTTTTGCAACATCTGGAGGTCCGCAGATTGGAGACCACTCCTCTATATTGTGTGGTATCCCTATGCCCGGGCTGCAAATGGTAAACAAAATAAACTTTAACTCCCCTTCCCCATCGGTCCGGACCTACTTCCCAGGGAATGGAACGTCGGAGAGCAGTCAGCCTATCACCAGCCACAGTGATGTTCCGCCTCGGCCGGTGATGCGTTGAGCCCACTGTCGTGTAAGAAGCTGGCTTCTTACATGACAGTGGGCTCAACCTATCACCGGCCGAGACGGAACATCACTGCGGCCGGTGATAGGCTGACTGCTCTCCGACGTTCCCACCCTCAGCCTAAGGCCGACGTAGGAACGTCCGTTAAAGTTCATTTTGTTTACTATTTGCAGCCCGGGCATAGGGATACCGCACAGTATAGAGTGTCAGCGTTGGCGGCCGCAACAAACAGGAGGACGAGGGAAGCAGCGCTTGCGGGTGATATGTGAGTATTTACCCCGATGGGGACAGCGCAGCGACTGATAATTACATTTTTTTTTTTTGTGGGGGGTGTTAAGGAAGGAAAGTAAATACAGTTATATACCGTGGAACCGCCATAAGTTACAAAAATACTGTGATGCACGTATTTGGTCATACCGCCCAGCCCTCGGTATTCGGCCTAAGAAAATAAAAATGGTATCAGAACATCCCTAGTTACACTTTAATTTGTTGTGCATTGGATTAGTGTATAATGTAGTCGAGTTCTGCAGATTGGCGTGTACCATTCAGTGGTACTCTTGGGCTCTTTCCATATCTGTATCTTACCCTCCATAGCAAATAGCCTCAGATTTCACCCTGGTTGGGAAACAGTGATTTAGCATTTAAAGTGAAATTGTCACCTCTGTACGAGGTATGGAGGTGCAGGCGCAATCAATTAGGGCGTAATATAACCTAAGAGAAGGTGTTTTTCCTTATTTTGCCCGTGGTTTGTGAACTTATATTCATGCTGTTTTGTAAAGCCAGTGAACAGTTGGAGGGGCCGGCCGACTCTCGCAACACCACGCCTCCTCCCTGCCCCCACCAGCTCGCAGCATGGAGCCCTGTATGTCAATCATGCAGGACAAGCAAAGTAAGGAAAAGGGCCTTCTCTTAGATCGCATAATGCCCTAACTGATGGGGCCTGTACCTTGTAAGGAGGTGAGGGTAGCACTGTGTTCTGCCCCCCAGCCTGCCAGATCCGAGCGGGAAATATGAAGTTACTGTGCAGGGATTTCTTATTCCCTGACGGGAGCGCTGATTGGTCAGTCAGTGCCATGGAGCTATTACTAGTTACCTTCTTGATAATTTTGTTTGGTAAAGTTTTCCTTCCTTCCACTGATAGGATATGTTCCTGTTTAAAGCAAAAAAGCTGAACTATATTTGTATAAAATGAACATGCTTGACAAAGGCTAGAGCATAGCCAAAATGTTGCATGCACTTTAGATAACAAATAGACAACAGCTTTTGGATTATATTATAGTCGGCATCTTGGATGCTGTGACCTTCTTTTTCTTGGTTGTATAAAATGTACATCTATTTTTGAGCCAATAAAGGGATCGTCACTACTCCACTGATCTCCTCCTATATTTCTAGCCTGGTGCGAACTCTCTCACTTGATTTTAACATCTATTTCTTGGAGTAAGTGAGGTATTTTTGTTTTTCATTTAGAATATTAATACTTCTCAGGAGAAAGAAGGGGAAACCTTTATCATTTTACGTTTCACAAACGGCCTTACTAGTGAAAGCTTTGAGTGTTCGAGCCGTAGTTAATATGACAATATGTGCCTGTTAGTACCCCTCCCCATGCTGGTGCCAGAGCCAGTTTGCCACTTGATAGCTTTGCTCCCTAGGTGACTGTCTGAAATGAACACAATTGTAGAACTTAATTTGACAGGCAGAGAACATTCTGTGACTCATCTATACATATATGTAGTAACTTGTAGAAATTTCATATTGTTTGCCTTTAGATACAAAGGAGGATTCTTTTGCCTTTTTAATAAACGCCTGCCTGAAAATGACAGAGGAAGAATTTATCTTCTATTTTTATAGTAAAAGCTATCTGATCGCAAGAAAGAAATTGCATACTTTCTAATGCTCTTTTATTGAGGGCTTTACTAAGAAGTAAACTTTGTATCAATTTTAGTTTTATCAGGGTAAAACAAATCCACATTGAATCCATGGAAAATCGGCTTGTCACATGTAGATTTTATGTCATCACATTAAATATATTTTGGTGGGATCTGAAAATCTGAAGGAAGAATAACACAGCATGTGGATGAAATCGGCTCTGCTTTATAGGGACTTCTGGCTCCAGGGAGAGACCTGTCAATCAAGCCAAGCTGCGTGGGGAGACGTCCGGACACTTGAGCCATGCCATGGTGTAGTGTAATCTAAGCCTATGTTCACACGGTTAGATTTTCAGTGCAGAGTGACAGCAGAACATGCATCTGGAATCTGCTGGAAGAATAAACCTGTCTTTTTCATGGCAGAATTTCTGCAGCTGCAAATCTGCTGTGTGAATGGGATGGCGGACATTCCATTCACCACAATGTTAACTTCATGTAGCAGAATTTCCTAGGTACATTTTTTTTCTCTGCGTTCTGCATGGAAATTCTGCCGTGTAAGCATTTAGTCTTGCTGATAAGTTTAGTGATTCAAGTCTTTGATATCTGTGACTAGATAAGAGCTGGAATAGATGTCAGGCATAAATTTACTCCAGTTTTTGGTGTAAATTTGTCTAGTCATGGGTGACTTTGTCCCATCCCACTTTTTTTTTTTTAAATTGGTGACAGTGACGCATTAAGGCGAAAAGTCGCAAAGTTGTGCAACTTTCGTATGCCAGATTACTGGGGAGCACCCTTGTTTAAACCTCCCGACCATAGTTGTCAGCCTGTTGGGATTTGATTCTGCCCTATGGTTCGGCTGCTTAAAGTTGTATTCCAGGCAAAAACTTTTTTTTATTTATCAACTGGCTCCGTAAAGTGAAACAGATTTGTAAATTACTTCTATTAAAAATCTTAATCCTTCCAATAATTATTAGCTTCTGAAGTTGAGTTGTTGTTTTCTGTCTAACTGCTCTATGATGACTCACATCCCGGGAGCTGTGCAGTTCCTATGGGCATATTCTCCCATCATGCACAGCTCCCGGGACGTGACATCATCATTGAGCAGTTAGACGGAAAACTTCAGAAGCTAATAACTATTGGAAGGATTAAGATTTTTTAATAGAAGTCATTTACAAATCTGTTTAACTTTCCGGAGCCAGTTGATGTATAAAAAAAAGTTTTTGCCTGGAATACCCCTTTAAGTCTGCTGATTGCCACTCTTTAAGGGCCTATTCACAGTTTCCTGTGCATATTTGATGCACAGGATTTGAAGCTGCTAATTTCAATGTAAACTAATTGACTGAACACAGCTTCAAATCCTGCGCATCAAATCTGCGTAGGATACTGTAAGTGTGAATACATCCTAAGGGTAGGGTCACACACAGCGCATCCACAGCATGGATGGCAGTCACAAAACGACGGCAAAGCGAGCTCCCTGCTAAGTAGCTCTGTGTGCCCGCTTGTATTGGCGGATTCCTTGCCGGCAATCACAAGGGGCCACACAGAGCTACCCAGCCGCAGCATGGAGCTTGCTCTTCTGTCGCTTTGTGGCTGCGCGAAGTGTGACCCTACCCTTAAACAGTGTTTGTCAACTAGGACGCCTCCAGCTGTTGCTAAACTACAACTTTCATCATGTCCAGACATCCTTTGGCTCTTTGGGCATACTAGGAGTTATAGTTTTGCAACAGCTGGAGGCACCTTGGTTGGAAAACACTGTTATAAAATCTCATCCAGTTTACTGCAGATTGCTACCTGCTAAATCTGCCGGTATAGTCTCCAGTGACTTTGGTATGTGTAAATTCACACATACTCTTAGGTCTTCTTGAAGTAGTTTTCAAAAAGGCCATTACGGGTCATCACCTCATGAAGATAAATCTGCTTTATAGCATCGAATGTGTTTCAGAAATGTGTAAAAGACAAAAGCTAGATGACTTAGGGCAGTATTTCAAGTGTCTGATGAAAGAACCTATGTCCTAAGGGACGGAAAAAAGATTGCACAGGTCTCTTGTAATGGTCTTCTGGGAACGTTTAACCTGCCCTTCGAAGTGTTACTCTGCTCACAATGACATAAGGCTTCAAAGGAAAAGGCTACTGTACAGGATGGATGCTAAAGGGTTTTGGGCATTGGTGCAGGAAAAACGAGCGTCTTTGATTCCAAAAGGCTATCACTTATCTGAGCACGAAGAGAAGTCGTCATCCTCACCCGAGTCTGAGAATGAGGATGATATGGCAGGTTCTTCATCGGGGACCAAGATAGAGGTGATCGTCACTATGGAACCAGAGGTATACTGTGACTGTCTTCAGACATCTTGGTCTACATATTATTTGCTCTGTAACTGATCTAAACTGATATTTCTGTATCAGCCGAAATCTTTTAGATATGTTCAGTCTGAAGAAGGGTCTAAACACTTTTGCATTACGTAGAAATGAATGGGATCGGTCCATAGATCCGTAATGATCACCAGACCTCCTGTTAAACAGATATCTCCATTAATAGGTATTGTAATGGAAAATTTCTAATTAAATCCATATCAAAGCTGATATTTTAGATGGAATTGGGTTAGAGCCATCATCTTGTTGGCATTCTTGTAGTGCACTGTTTTCAGGCTATATAGTGTGTATGCACCTTACTAGAGGTTTTCTTGGTGTAATTATTTGAGGTCGCGTAAATGTTTCCTTGGGTAACGGAATATCCCTACATGCCTAAACCTGGTGTCTTGAGATACATTTCCACATCTATCTTTTTCTATCATGTTTATTGTGATTGCTAAAATTCATTGGTGTTACCAATATAAGGGTATGTTCACATGGCAGAATTCCACCAGGAATTCCGCTGTAATTTACAGTCTTATGATTTCAATGGGATTCTGCAGTCCCATTCTGACAGCTGAATTTCTGCGGCAGGCATTCCGCTGCAGAAATTCTGCTTTTGGGTTTCCGTAAATATATAAGACCAATCTTTTATATTTTGTGGAATTCTGCGGCGGAATTCCATTAAAATCAATGGGGCATGAATTTCTGTGGAAATCTGTGTTCTCAGTACACAGAAATTCTGTTGCAATTTCACCACAATGCCTGCTGAATTCTGCAATACTGTTCAGCAAGCTTTGCCGAGCGGAATTTCTGCGGAATTGTTCTGCCATGTGAACATACCCTCAGTGAGCTCAATACTGACACAGATGAACATGTTCCAAGGAGGAGGCAGCGATCGGCTTTATTCTATGAGGCATCCCAGAAGCAGATGTTTAGTTTTTCTGCAGCATTACACAGCTTACACTGAATAGTTCTGGCTTATAGATAGATGGTGGTCCCGAATGAGGTGCCCCCTCTACTATCTAAGAAGATATTTAAAATTGATTTTGTAAACCAGGTCTAGGGCTGGGTGGTATACCGGTTCATACCGAATACCGAAATTTTTGGGCTGCACGATATGAATTTTTCCCATACTGCAATACCGGTTGGGCCCCTCCCCCTTGGGAATGAATTATCAGCCCAGTGCAGCGCTGTCCCCACATCGGGGAACTAATCATATGCTGTTCTGCTCCCCCCCACCAAATCATGTGACCCGCCAGCGCTGTTCTGCTCCCCCCACCAAATCATGTGACCCGCCAGCTCTGTTCTGCTCCCCCCCACCAAATCATGTGACCCGCCAGCGCTGTTCTGCTCCCCCCCACCAAATCATGTGACCCGCCAGTGATGTTCTGCTCCCCCCACCAAATCATGTGACCCGCCAGCGCTGTTCTGCTCCCCCCACCAAATCATGTGACCCGCCAGTGCTGTTCTGCTCCCCCCCCCCACCAAATCATGTGACCCGCCAGCCCTGTTCTGCTCCCCCTCAATTAATTATCAGCCCAGCGGAGTACTACTCACATGTCACCCGCAAGCACTGCCCTCCTCCTCTTTGTTGCGAGCTGCCGGCGCTGGAACTCTATACTGTACGCCAGTGGTCTCCAGCCTGCGGACCTCCAGATGTTGCAAAACTACAACTCCCAGCATGCCCAGACAGCCAACGGCTGGGAGTTGTAGTTTTGCATGCTGAGAGTTGTAGTTTTGCAACAGCTGGAGGTCTGCAGGTTTGAGACCCCTGCTGTACGCTGTATCCCTATGCCTGGGCTGCAAAAGATACAGAAAATAAACTTTAACTTACCTACATCGGCCTTACTCTGGGGACTGGAACGTCTGACAGCCGTCAGCCTATCACCAGCCGGAGCAATGTCCCGCCCCGGCCAATGATAGGCTGAGCCCACTGTCATGTAAGGAGCTCTGGCCGGCTTCTTACATGACAGTGCGTTAAACCTATCACTGGCCGGGGCGGGACATCGCTCCGGCCGGTGATGGGCTGACGGCTGTCCGGCGTTCCAGTCGCCAGCGTAAGGCCGACGTAGGTAAGTTAAAGTTTATTTTCTTTACCTTTGCAGCCCGGGAATAGGGATACAGCGTACAGCAGTGGTCTCAAACCTGCGGACCTCCAGCTGTTGCAAAACTACAACTCCCAGCAACGGCTGTCCGGGCATGCTGGGAGTTGTAGTTTTGCAACATCTGGAGGTCCGCAGGTTGGAAACCACTGGCGTACAGTATAGAGTTCCATCGCCGGGGGCCCCCAACAAACAGGAGGACAGAACAGCGCTGGCAGGTCATATGATTTGGTGGGGGGGAGCAGTACAATGCTGGCGGGTAACATGATTTGGGGGGAGGGGTGAAAGAAATACCGTTATATACCGTGGAACCGCCATAAGTTGCAAAAATACCGTGATACACATATTTGGTCATACCGCCCAGCTCTAACCAGATCATAAAAGTTGGAAAAGCAGTGGGTTATATAAGGTCTTCAAGAAGTGTTGTGAGGGAATGAACACATCAATGGGACATCTGTAGAAAGTTGAGATGAGCTCTTTTTGCCAAGTGCTTATCCGTCTTTTTGTTCTGTTATCTCGTCTACATGCTGATTTTTATAGCTTTATTTTTTTTCTAGTGAGATTGTTTTCAAGCAGTCTGTAGGAATTGCATTTACCCACAAATGTTATGGGCTTTAAATAAAACAGCACCCATTACCTTGCACGGGGTCTTAATTATCACAATGTTTTTTTTTAAATTGATTTATCAGTTTGTATTAGGAATAAACTACCCGGAGAAAACCCATGTAAACATAGGTAGAACACCTTATTGTATCCTTGTTTAGAACCCAGCTCTGCAAACAGTTCTTGCCTAATCTGGAAAATAGTCTGGTAAACTATATGGTGACTAGTAGAGATGAGCGAACTTACAGTAAATTCGATTCGTCACGAACTTCTCGGCTCGGCAGTTGATGACTAATCCTGCATAAATTAGTTCAGCCTTCAGGTGCTCCGGTGGGCTGGAAAAGGTGGATACAGTCCTAGGAAAGAGTCTCCTAGGACTGTATCCACCTTTTCCAGCCCACCGGAGCACCTGAAAGCTGAACTAATTTATGCAGGAAAAGTCATCAACTGCCGAGCCGAGAAGTTCGTGACGAATCGAATTTACTGTAAGTTCGCTCATCTCTAGTGACTAGCTTACCCCTCCATGAGCCCACATGGTCATTCAGATCTGAGATAACCCATGACAACTAAACATGAATCCCTGTTGAAATATTTGGATGTGGAGTACATTACTAGTACAGCGGTGCAGTGATCTCACACAGCTCTGAGCTCAGCCGCATTCCTCAGTACTGACATTTCCGTCTTTTCATAATGAGTTTAGCGGAGGAGTTAAATGCTGTACCTTCCGTGCATGGCTCATGGATGTCAATGTGTGTGACTGGCCTGTAGGGCGTCTCCTGCAGTCACTGAACAATTAGTAACAGACGGGCGGAATGACTTGGTTATGTGTCAATTGACTATTTACTTTTCTGTTTTTAGCTGATCGATTCTTCTTAGTAAATAAACATAATACACTAACTCACATAAGCGAGTCCACCCCTCACATTTTTGTAAATATTTTATTATATCTTTTCATGTTAGAACACTGAAGAAATGACTCTGCTACAAAGTAAAGGTAGTGAGTGTACAGCCTGTATAACAGTGTTAAATGTAGTGTCCCCTCAAAGTAACTCAACACAGCCATTGATGTCTGGCTACAAAAGTGACTACATCCCTAAGTGGAAATGTCCAAATTGGGCCCAAAGTGTTTATTTTTTTACCACCATTATTTTCTAGCACTGCCTTAAAGGGGTACTCCGTGGAAATGTATCATTATTATTATTATTTTAAAAAATTTTTTAATTTTTTTTAAATCAACTGGTGCCAGAAAGTTAAACAGATTTGTAAATTACTTCTATTTAAAAAATCGTAACCCTTCCAGTACTTTTTAGGGGCTGTATACTACAGATGAAATGCTTTTCTTTTTGGATTTCTCTTATGTTATGACCACAGTGCTCTCTGCTGACCTCTGCTGTCCATTTTAGGAACTGTCCAGAGCAGCATATGTTTGCAATGGGGATTTTCTCCTGCACTGGATAGTTCCTAAAATGGACAGCAGAGGTCAGCAGAGAGCACTGTGGTCTTGACAGAAGAGAGATCTAAAATGAAAAGCATTTCCTCTGTAGTATACAGACGCTAATAAGTACTGGAAGGATTAAGATTTTTTTAATAGAAGTAATTTACAAATCTGTTTAACTTTCTGGAACCAGTTGATTAAAAAAAAAAAAAAAAAAAAATTCTACCGGAGTACCTCTTTTTAAGCCTTTTGGTCATGGAGTTAACCAGAGCTTTACAGGTTGACACTGGGGTCCTCTTCAACTCCTCCCTAATGACATCAAAGACCTGGTGGGCGTTAGAGACCTTAGGCTGCCCCACAGATGCTCAATAGTGTTTAGGTCTGGAGGCATGCTTGCTAATTCATCCTCTTTACCCTCAGCTTCTATAGCAAGGCAGTGGTCATCTTGGAGGTGTGTATCACAGTACATGTTGGCATTCATGGTTCCCTCAAGGAACTATAGCTCCCCATTGCCAGCCGCACTCATGCAGAACAGACCATGACATTTCCAGCAATGCTGGCAGCACTCACATGTCTGTTTCTTAAAGACAACCTCTGGATATGATGCTGAGCACATGTACTCCACTTCTTTAGTCGACCATGACAAGGCCTGCTCTGAGTGGAACCTGTTTTGTGAAACGGTTGTATGGTCTTGTCCACTGCTCTGCAGCTAAGTTTCAGGGTCTTGGCAATCTTCTTAAAGCCTAGGCCATCTTTAGAGAGCAATATCTCCAAACTTAAGACACCTGTTCCCCATTGACACCTACTAAAATGACAAATTGGGCCCAATTGGGACATTTATACTAAGGAAATATTTTTTTTTGCCAAGGTTAGAGGCCTTTCACTCACTACTTTACATTGTAGAAGAGTGTCACATGAAAAGATAGAATGAAATATTTGCAAAAAGAGGAAGGGTGGACTCACTTATGTAAGATACTGTAAGTACCTTTTTTTATGGGCAGACTTGTATGCGTCCTAATCCTCTGTAAAACCACACAAATAGCACTACATGACATTGCAGTGTACATAGGTAGAGTTGAGATTGCAGAAATTCTGAAGGTTTTTCTAATTATCCATTTTATTCCTATCTGTCTTTAGGCTCCAGCTATTGACGGTATCCGGATTACCATGGAGAGTGCCTTAACAGCCCGTGATCGGGTTGGTGTCCAGGACTTTGTCCTGTTGGAGAACTATACAAGTGAAGCTGCTTTCATAGAAAACCTGAGGAAACGGTTCAAGGAGAATCTCATATATGTACGTTAAACTTGCATATTACGATTGTGGCTATGGACACTTTACATGGGGAAAAATACATTTAAAGGGAAGCGGATAGCAGGGTCCCCTGCACTAACCTAAACAAACATATAGATAGTGCGGGTGACCTATTTTCTATCTCTTCTTACTGGGTGAAAATAGATGCAGCCATTCAGGAGATAATAAACTTGTTGCTTATGTGACATTTTCTTCTTAACTGTAATGGAGGCGGCTGCTGCTGTATGAGCAATGTATTCTCCCACCCACTTCACTGACCAGCTGAGGAAGAGGGATGAATATTCATGAAGGGGGCTGAATATGATTATCATGGATCGTGCGGGAGAAGGCATTGCACGTACAGTAGAACCTTGCCTTTAATACAGTAGGAAGAAAATACCAACTTAGTGACAGGATGAGTATCTCTGAATGATTGCATCCATTTTCACCAGCTAGAAGCTTTAGAAACAGGGTTTATATAGGTTAGTGCGGGTGACCCTGCTGTCTGTTTCCCTTAAATTTTTTATTTGAAGGTTTGTGGTTACCCTGCATTAAATGGTCAGTAAAGTTTTAAAGCTGCTATCTTTTACTCCCTCATTTATTTTGAGGCATTTGTTAATACTACTGGCATCCTGCTTAGTTTCAGACTTTTCCCAGTTACACTTGCTGGATGTAATGTCTGTGTCCAAGATGCTGCTGCCTCTCATGCACTTCTTTATTTCTGTACTGACTTCTTCTACATGAGAGATTCTTTCCTTAGGGTATGTTCACACGAACGGATTTTCACAGCGGATTTTGCTGCGGATCCACTGGTGAAGGCCTGCTCTATGCTGTCTTTACATGTGCCTGCTCTTAGTGGCAATACGGTTGGCAATGATTGGCTTACCAGTACTGTGACGTTGTGTATGCAGTTTCAGCTGGTACTGCAGGAAGCAAAGTTCAGTGGAAACAGTGCTCGGACCAGAGGTGCTACCAAAGGCTGTGAGGAAGAAGAGTTAAAGGGGTACTCTGTCCCTAGACATGTTAACGCCTATGCAAAAAGGATAAGGGATAACATGTCTGATCGACTGTGTACTAACCGTCACGACACCTCCCATAGATTTTAATGGAGGGGGTGTGGCACGACGTCACAAACACGGAAGCCCAAGGCTTCCGTGTTCATGACAGCCGCAGTTGATGATTTTTCCTGCATAAATTAGTTCAGCTTTCCGGTGCTCCGGTGGGCTGGAAAAGGTGGATACAGTCCTAGGAAATAGTCTCCTAGGACTGTATCCACCTTTTCCAGCCCACGGGAGCATCGGAAAGCTGAACTAATTTATGCAGGAAAAGTCATCAACTGCCGAGCTGAGAAGTTCGTGACAAATCGAATTTACTGTAAGTTCGCTCATCTCTAATTAACATGTCTAGGGGCAGAGTACCCCTTTTAAGGTTTTTATTATTATCTTTGTCATTCTGGGCACATTAAAGGACAACTGCAGTGAAATAAACTTATCCCCTATCTGCAGGATAGGGGATAAGTGTCTGATCGCGGGGCTATGCATAATGTGACTCCTATAAAGTGTATTCAGTCAGAGTACCTAGAGCAGCACACGCTGTTTATACGGCCATGTCTGTGTCACAGTCTGTTAACATTTTAGCCGTCTGGAAAACCTAATGTTGGGTCTTAAAAATACATTAGTCATGACTGTGGGATAAATATTCTCAAGGTTCAGATAACTTGAAGCATATCTATATAAAAGCTGGGAAGTAACAGTGGGTAGAGCAAGTATTTATTTATTTATTTATTTTTTAAACCTATGTTTTATATCTAACTAGCTGAATACCCGGTTTTTCCTTCCTCATCCTTTTTGGGGAGGAAAATCGACAAAGGAGGAAACTTTTGACTTCAAATCCCATCTCCATATATTGTCATATCCCGTCCCCTCATATCCCGTCCCCTCGTATCCTATGTGTACCAGGTATTGACATATCTCCAGCCGTACAGAAGTTATGCAGTAACATACATTTCCCATTGATTTGCATGGGACTTTAAACAAAAACCCTGACCCTAGCAAATGGGGTAGTTAAGGGTTAAATTAACTATCCTATATTTTAAGTGGACATATAAGTAACATGTGACCAAGTATTATCGAAATATCTCCAGCCGTTTGGAAGTTATGCGGTAACATATTTCCCATTGACTTGCATGGGACTTTAAATATAAACCCCGCCCCTGGCAAATGGGGGTGAGTAAGGGTTAAATCACCTATCTTATGTTTGTTGTTGACATATAAGTAACATGTGTGCCAAGTTTCATGTTAATATCTTTAGCTGTTTGGAAGTTTTTTGTGGAACATACATACACACACACACACACACACACACACACACACACTTTGAGTTATATATATATATATATATATATATATATATATATATATATATATATATATATATATATATATATATATAAACACTCCCTATTTCTTGCCCCTAGGTTTTCTCCTATTCCGATGTTGTTTTTTCCCTTAATTTTTTCTGCTGCTGTTCTTCTTTTTATATATATATCCTTAGTTGATGAAATTGAAATATTTTCGAGAGAACATCTGTATACTTTGTTTTCCATTAATATGAGTGTGTCCTCTGCCAGCAAGTGACATGGGAGGAGTAGGGCCAGCAGGATGCAGACTCAGCTGAAAATGAAAACAAGCCGTGCAAAAAAAACTGAGTTTAATGAACTTTTCCAAGTGCCACATAATCTAAAAATGCTCCTACACCCACAGATAGGAGAACCATAGGGAATTTGTCACGTATGCTCAAGGAGTGCACCGCACCTTAAGCCCTGGCTGTTTATATTGCCCTAATGATCAATTCTGCATGTGTATATGAAGTTCTACACCTTTTCTATTTAAACAAGAATGTGGCTTATTGACCTTCCCCCTTTCTGAGATGACATGTGGTGCACTAACATATACTCAATTTGGGAGGTTTATCTGTGTAGAGGATGGCGCATTTGCTCATATCAGATTTCTTTCTTTTTTAGTAACCGCTCCACTTCCCCTCTGCACAGGATTTGACAAATCTCCCCCACGTGCCTAGGAGAGCGCTTGATCCTCCTGTAGCCCTGATTGGGCTGATGTTGCATCTGTCTCCATTGACAAATTTAGCTCTGCTACATCCACCCTTATATACATGCACCTTTTGAAGAACATCCCTTTTATAGTCCTTATATATTTGAAGCAGATGTAGGAGGGCTAAAATTGTAAACCTAGCACTTAAAATTCCATTTTGTGCATAAATCCTCAGCTCGGCTACATTAGCATATATTAATACAGATTGAACTGGTGCTGTGTTCACATGTTTTTTTCATGGCTTGATCACAATTTTAAACTTTACAGTAAAAACATTTTGGAAAATCGTGGTAAAACTGTAAATACCCACAATGTATGAACACAAGTATACATATATTACTGACATAAAAAATACTATAGGGTCACATCCAGCCTGTTATAACAACTTACCTTATAGCTCTAATAATTATAAGAAAG
This sequence comes from Hyla sarda, assembly GCF_029499605.1. Taxonomy (NCBI): domain Eukaryota; kingdom Metazoa; phylum Chordata; class Amphibia; order Anura; family Hylidae; genus Hyla; species Hyla sarda. The sequence goes on along the minus strand of NC_079190.1, from coordinate 392,812,263 downwards.
GTGTCTATATGTACAATATGGTTCCTCACTGCTTTGATGACTGCTACAGCTCTGTCGGGGGCAAAACTAATCCTGTCACAGAGGGTCGGGATACAGGTCTCGCTGCATGTCATATGACTTGCCCTTGTTCTGGGAATAGGAAGGATTGCCACTTTATTCACCTAATACCGGCCCAGACCCCTGTGAAGACTTTTTCCAGTCAGTGCTCTGTAGAATTCACCTGACACTTATCTTGGGCTCCTCACATTTTCAAATTCTTCTACATAAACTCCATATGGAGTTTATGGGAAATGTGAATACACATGAAGGGAGAGTTCATACCTAGCTGCTGAAGGAGTTGATAGGGCCAGAATCTGCAGCCGTTCACTTTTTTACTATAGACCAGCATGGTTTTTATACAATGCAATACACCAATACATCAACAAGTTACAACAGCCTATATTCTCTAAATATACAATACAATACAAAACACACCAATATATCAACAAGTTACAACAGCCTATATTCTCTAAATATACAATACAATACAAAACACACCAATATATCAACAAGTTACAACAGCCTATATTCTCTAAATATACAATACAATACACACCAATATATCAACAAGTTACAACAGCCTATATTCTCTAAATATACAATACAATACACATCAATATATCAACAAGTTACAATAGCCTATATTCTCTAAATATACAATACAATACACATCAATATATCAAGTTACAACAGCCTATATTCTCTAAATATACAATACACATCAATATATCATCAAGTTACAACAGACTATATTCTCTAAATATACAATACACATCAATATATCAACAAGTTACAATAGCCTATATTCTGTAAATATACAATACAGTACAATACAAAACACACCAATATATCAACAAGTTACAATAGCCTATATTCTCTAAATATACAATACAATACACATCAATATATCAACAAGTTACAATAGCCTATATTCTCTAAATATACAATACAATACACATCAATATATCAAGTTACAACAGCCTATATTCTCTAAATATACAATACAGTACAATACAAAACACACCAATATATCAACAAGTTACAATAGCCTATATTCTCTAAATATACAATACAATACACATCAATATATCAACAAGTTACAACAGCCTATATTCTCTAAATATACAATACAATACACACCAATATATCAACAAGTTACAACAGCCTATATTCTCTAAATATACAATACACATCAATATATCAACAAGTTACAATAGCCTATATTCTGTAAATATACAATACAGTACAATACAAAACACACCAATATATCAACAAGTTACAATAGCCTATATTCTCTAAATATACAATACAATACACATCAATATATCAACAAGTTACAACAGCCTATATTCTCTAAATATACAATACACATCAATATATCAACAAGTTACAATAGCCTATATTCTGTAAATATACAATACAGTACAATACAAAACACACCAATATATCAACAAGTTACAATAGCCTATATTCTCTAAATATACAATACAATACACATCAATATATCAACAAGTTACAACAGCCTATATTCTCTAAATATACAATACAATACACATCAATATATCAAGTTACAACAGCCTATATTCTCTAAATATACAATACACATCAATATATCAACAAGTTACAATAGCCTATATTCTGTAAATATACAATACAAGACAATACAAAACACACCAATATATCAACAAGTTACAATAGCCTATATTCTCTAAATATACAATACAATACAAAACACACCCAGGGGCGGACACAGACAGCAGAGGGCCCCTGTGCAAAGAATATGCCTGGGCCCCCCCCCCCCCCCCCAGGTAATATGTTTGCTAGGTAAGTGGGTAGTACGTTTGCAAGTAGTACATTTGCTAGTTAGGTATGTAGAACATTTTCTAAGTAGGTAGGCAAGTAGTAAATTTTCAAAACATATAGGCAGTTAGTAAGTTCAGTTGGTAGGGAGGCAGGTAAAAGGTTTGGTGCTAGGTAGGTAGGTAGGTAGGCAGGTATAAGTTTGGTTGGTAGGTGGGTAGCCACATAACATTTGGTGGGTAGGCCCTTAGTCCAGTGTTTTCCAAACAGGCTTTGGCTGTTTGGGCATGCTGGGAGTTATAGTTTTGCAACAGCTGGAGGCACCCAGGTTGGGAAAAAATGGACTAAGGACCTACCTACCAAACCTGAGTGCCTCCAGCTGTTGCAGAACTAAAACTCCCAGCATGCCTGGACAGCTAAAGACTATCCGGGGAATGCTAGAAGTTGTAGTTTTGCAACAGCTGGAGGAGCCCAGGTTGGAAAATACTGACTAAGGAGGTGTTTTCAAAACAGTGTTTCTCCAGGTGGTCCAAAACTACAACTCCCAGCATTCCCGGACAGTCTAGTGAATAGTGAGTACAGCTCTGGAGTATAATACAGGATATAAATCAGTACATAAGTAATGTAAAGTGACCCTACATTCACCGCAATAGTGACATCTTGTACAACGGGTGGCACCCATTGTGCAAAATCTAACTATTGCAATAAATGAAGGGTCACGTTACATTACTTATGGTGGAAGCAGCAGGTCACTCACCTCGTCTCCTAAGGAAACTTTCAGATTCGACTGTTGTGAGGCTCCTCAGGTTCTGTTATATGAATGGCGGCTCTGGAGTATAATACAGGATATAACTCAGGATCAGTACAGGATAAGTAATGTAATGTATGTACACAGTGACCTCACCAGCAGAATAGTGAGTACAGCTCTGGGGTATAATACAGGATATAACTCAGGATCAGTACAGGATAAGTAATGTAATGTATGTACACAGTGACCCCACCACCAGCAGAATAGTGAGTACAGCTCTGGGGTATAATACAGGATATAACTCAGGATCAGTACAGGATAAGTAATGTAATGTATGTACACAGTGACCTCACCAGCAGAATAGTGAGTACAGCTCTGGAGAATAATACAGGATATAACTCAGGATCAGTACAGGATAAGTAATGTAATGTATGTACACAGTGACCTCACCAGCAGAATAGTGAGTACAGCTCTGGAATATAATACAGGATATAACTATTATAATTACTAGGTTCACACTGAAAACTCTCCAGACAGCAATGCATTTCTGAGCGGATCAGCAAAAAGATCTGCACGGTCCTAGCGCCGCCCAAAGGGCTAGCTTCTGGAGATTCATCAATGTGAACCAAGCCTTATACATGTGAGAAGGGAATTATACATGTGAGCAGGGGATTATTATAATCCTCCACTCACATATATGTAACATCTCCCCATCACATGTATAATCTAATAATCTCCTCCTCACATTTATAATCGCAAAATCAGATTATACATGTGAGGAGGGGATTATACATGTGAAGAGGGGACTATACATGTGAGGAGGGGATTATACATGTGAGGAGGGGATTATACATGTGAGGAGGGGATTATACATGTGAGGAGGGGATTATACATGTGAGGAGGGGATTATACATGTGAGGAGGGGATTATACATGTGAGGAGGGGATTATACATGTGAGGAGGGGATTATACATGTGAGGAGGGGACTATACATGTGAGGAGGGGACTATACATGTGAGGAGGGGATTATACATGTGAGGAGGGGACTATACATGTGAGGAGGGGACTATACATGTGAGGAGGGGATTATAAACATGTGAGGAGGGGATTATAAACATGTGAGGAGGGGATTATAAACATGTGAGGAGGGATTATAAACATGTGAGGAGGGATTATACATGTGAGGAGGGGATTATACATGTGAGGAGGGGATTATACATGTGAGGAGGGGATTATATACATGTGAGGAGGGGATTATATACATGTGAGGAGGGGACTATACACATGTGAGGGGGGATTATATACATGTGAGGAGGGGATTATACACGTTAGAGGATTATTATAATCTTCCCCTCACATATATTTATCATATCTCCCTCACATGTATAATCTGATAATCCCCTCCTCACATTTTTAATCCCCTCACATATATAATATCATAATCAGAGTATATGTGAGGGGATTATACAGGTGAGGAGGGGATTATTATAATCCTCCCCTCACATATATGTATCATCTCCCCCTTACATGTATAATCTGATAATCCCCTCCTCACATTTATAGTCCCCTCACAAATATAATCTCCTAATAAGATTACATGTGAGGGGGTTATCAGACTATACATGTGAGGGGGAGATGTTACATACATGTGAGGGGAGGATTATAATAATCATTATTATCCTCCACTCACATGCATCATTTCTTCCTCCCACCCCACACACAATCGCAACCCCTCCAATCCTCACCCCACCCCCCTGCCAAACAACCCCCTACCCCTCAACTCACATGTAATCCAGATGATATACCGGTCCATCTGGCGGTGAGTGACGCTGCAGCCTGGAGGCCGTGTGGGGGCTGTAAATCACTGATAGAGGGGAGTGGAGGACTCCTCTCTGCTCCGCTCCTCTCATCTCTATGATGCCCGCCGTGACGTCGCACGTCACGTCAGCGGGCGTTACTATTTCCCAGGCAGCCACAGCGGTCCTGGGATAGTGGCTGCCTGTGGAAGATTGACGGCGGAGGCGGCAGCAATGAGTTAAAAAAAAGGTAGCGGGCGGCGGTGGTGGTGGGCCCCCTCCCTCAGTCAAAAATTTTTAAGCCTGGCCCGCCTGTTTCCCAGCCCGCCTGTCATGACCAGAGCCCCGCGTGGGGCAAAAGGGGCTAGCTGCTTTTGGGCCCCCAGGAATGAGAGGGCCTGGGGGAGCTGCCCCTTTTGCCCCGCGTTAAAGACGGGCCTGGCCCCAGCGGTCAGTGAGTGACTGTCACTCACTGACTCGCTAATAGTTTCAGTTCCGGCTGGGCCCCCCTGGCTCCTGGGCCCCTTTGCAGCTGAACAGGCTGCACATATGGTATGTCCGCCCCTGAACACACCAATATATCAACAAGTTACCACAGCCTATATTCTCTAAATATACAATACACACCAATATATCAACAAGTTACCACAGCCTATATTCTCTAAATAAATCACACCAATACATCAACAGGTTACAACATGCTATGTATATATACATATAATATATATACTCAATGGGGGAGATTTATCAAACCTGTGCAGATGAAAAGTTGCCCGGTTGCCAATAGCAACCGATCAGCTTGCTTCTTTCATTTTTAAAGAGGCCTCTGAAAAAATGAAAGAAGTGATCTGATTGGTTGCTATGGGCAACTTTACCTCTGCACAGGTTTTGATAAATCTCCCCCAATGTGTGTGTATGTATGTTCATTCCACGAAAACGTCCAAACGGCTAAAGATATTAACATGAAACATGGCACAAATGTTATTTATAGACATAGGATAGGTAATTTAACCCTTACCCCCATTTGCCAGGGTCGGGGTTTTTGTTTAAAGTCCCATACAAGTCTATGGGAAATGTATGTTACTGCATAACTTCCAAACAGCTGGAGATATTTCAATAATACTTGGTCACATGTTACTTATATGTCCACTTAAAATATAGGATAGTTAATTTAACCCTTAACTACTCCCATTTGTGAGGGTTGGGGTTTTTGTTTAAAGTCCCATGCAAATCAATGGGAAATGTATGTTCCCACATAACTTCCGTACGGCTGGAGATATTTCAATACCTGGTACACATATTATGGGTCGGGATGGGAGGTCTGGATAGGAGGTCAGGATAGGAAGCCTATATTCTTTAAATACATTGCATCAACAGATTACAGCAACCTGTGTCATTGATCATTTTCAGATTGTACAGAGTGCTGTAAACTAATTGGCAAGACAGTCTATTTCTGCACATAAGTGGTGGTAGGAATTGCAGTAATGGTATTATATTGGGGGATTACAATCTATATAACATATTTCCATCAGCCTGTGTAATGCTTACAAGTTTACATGTAACGTGTAATTACATGGGAAAATGCTTCTCACATCTGTGCTATATACATCCCCTTTCCCCTGACACCACCTTTTTTTGCCGTAGGGTGGAGGCAGTATGTGGACAGTGAGGTCACACATCTAAATGTGGCTGCTATTCTTACAGGAACTTGTTTCTATGTACACAGGACATGAATGTTTGTGTATAAATTATTTTTAAAGGGGTACTCTGGTGGAATTTTTTCTTCTTCTAATAATCTAGTGCTATAAAATAATCTTAATCCTTCCAGTATCATTAGCTGCTGTATACTACAGACAAAGTTGTGTAGCTCTTTCCAGTCTGACCACAGTGCTCTCTGCTGACATCTCTGTCCATGTCAGGAACTGTCCAAAGCAAGATAGGTTTGCTCCGTGGAGTTGTTCCTGTTCTGGACAGTTCCTGACATGGACAGAGGTGTCAGCACAGAGCACTGAGGTCAGACTGAAAAGAACAACTTAACTTCCTCTGAAGCATACAGCAGCTCATAAGTACTGGATTTTTTTAATAGAAGTCATTTACAAACCTGTTAAACTTTTTGGCACCAGTTGATTTTTGAATATTTTTTTTTTTCACTGGGGTACCCCTTTAAGGGCAGATTTTCAGATTTTACGACTTGATGGGGTTGCAATAAAGCCTGCAGGGCAGTCTTATCCTCTGCCGCTTGGGTATTTGACGTGGCTGCATCTCCACTAGGTCTCCCTGATGATCACAATGTGAAACACATGTTGGAAACCTGTTTATGTGAATTTTTTTCATGCACTTTATCTCCCTGCACTAGACTAGAGCCCTTAACCTGTTGATAAGGGTCATCCCAGGCTACCTAGGGAATGGGGGTCATTCTGAACCTCTCCATACAGTTGGCAATAACCAGGTCTAGGGAGTAAGATATAAGAGGTGAAAAATGAAATTTTTCCTTGTATATTGCATAAGGTGTTATCTACTGGTTTGATTCTTGGATTGTATGTAAAGTCTCTCTCTCTTTTTTTTTTTTTTTTTATATATCCAAGAGCCGAGGAACGTGCTCTTGAATCGCCCAAGGTGCAAGAAAAAGTGCAAATGGTGTTACACTAAAAAAAAATGTGCACAGAGGATGCGGTCTGTCGAAAGCCCTTCTCCAAAATGAGAGAGACCCCCCCAACAACCTTATCCTTCGCCTCCGAACCAAAAGGTACCTGCGAGGTTCCAGGTTCGATGTCCCTTTTCGCCGAAGCTACTAAGGGACCACAAATGGTCCCGGCATCCCCCTTGGCGTTAGCCAAGGTATCTGCCCGCAGAGCCGATAACGGTCGGTACCCTGCCCATGCAGGAGTACCTGGGGTTTTTGCAGGGAGGTGCAGAACCTAATGGCCACAGACCTCCCCTAGGCCGCCAAGAGAGACACCTAGAAGGGCTACCGCATCCTGACAAATCCTGTGGACACACAACACGCAAAAAGTGACACAGTGAGACAAAAATAAATAAATAAGTGAATGTGTGCAGATATACTGCCCGGACATCGGGCCGGAGCTATAAAAATTTCTCTGATCTTAGCCAGAAGGCCGGAAATCAAGAGGTGAGTGCCACAAGGTGAAGAGATTATGATGCCCGTGCTTCCACTCAGTGAGCCAGTACACCCAGTGAGTTTTGGCACCTCGAGGTCACCACTCCCCAAGGCACAAGTACCTCGGCTCTAGACCCTCTCAGCCTTATGGCGAGACCCGGAGGAAGCAGGTCACATCGGGGCAGCCATCGGGCTGATTCCTCAGAACCAGCCCCGGAACGCCCTGGTACACCTGCTCCCTACCATGCAGCACCCATCCCCACCAGCTCCACACTAGCGTCGCCTGCCACCAACATGAAACTGATAACAGACACTTGATCTTAGCCAAAAGGCTAAGAAGTGATTGTATGTAAAGTCTGCTCTACATTTACTGATTAACCTGTAGCCAACCCCCAAAAATGTAGAGGTTATTGTCATTAAATAGCCTACAGTTCTCCGATTACACACCTTTTTACAGTTTCTTGATGTGCTTTTTGGTTTCTGAGATAGTGAGGGTCTATGTTTGTCTAACAATTTTTAGGGACTCCTTCAAATTGGAGTGAACTTAAATGTAATAATTTTTATTGAATATGGATGATGGGCAGGATTATACAGCCAGGGTGTGTGAATGTTGTACATTGAGAGGCACTAATGACTATTACACATCCCCTGACTGCATAATCCCACCCATCACCTGTCATCACTCCCATTATTAAAATTAAGTCCCACCCATCTGACTGATTCCCCGAATTGTCAAATGATAAACCCTCATATCTCTGGAACAGAAGGGCGTATCAGGAAGCTGTAAAAAGATGTGTGAAAAGGGCACCCAAGCTATTCAGTGATAACAAAATCCTATTTTGTTGGGTTCGTTGCAGGTGCTGTTTAAATTATAGGTAATTAACATGCATAGAGATTTTCTTTGAATTCATCAAGGGGGTTTTATCCTAATAAATATGACCTTTCTCTGTTAGATTAGGCAAAACCCTTGTGTCTTAGCATTGATGTTACAGACTTGTTATGGCGCCTCTTATTGTTCCTTGTTTTTACGTTGTAGAGCATCCACATGGTGTGCGGAGCTGGTAAGAAAAAGTTGCTTTTAGTGCGCGATTATTTACTGGCTTGCATATAGCAGAAATCATCTGCTGCCCACTAGAGTGTCCAGGTGGTGGGACACACTGCTTAGCATGTGTGACCACAAACATTGGATACTTTAGGTTCGAGTTTCTGAAGCAGGCTGCCTCCAGCTGTTGCAAAACTACGACTCCCAGATTGCCTGGACAGCCCTTGGCTGTCCGAGCATGCTGGGAGTTGTAGTTTTGCAACAGCTGCAGGCACCCTGCTCTATTCTGTTCTGCGAGATGTAAGAAAAATTGATTAATAACTCATAGGACAAACATTTAAATCCTTATTTAGGAAGCTTGATATCTTTTTATGTGTTTCCTTCTCAGACCTATATTGGATCCGTGTTGGTGTCAGTTAACCCCTACAAAGAGCTGGAGATTTACAGCAAACAGCACATGGAAAGATATCGTGGCGTTAGTTTCTATGAAGTATCACCTCACATGTAAGTAAATCTGCACACTGAAATGGTTCCTTAGAATAATAGGTAAAAAAAATTTCGATTACGATAGGTTCCCCCTCAGCAGCCAATCTGGAATGGAAATCTTTGATGCCAGATTATCCACAGACCTCTTTATAAACTTAAAAATGTAGTGCACAAAAAGCCAAAGGTGTCCTGCATGTATTTAAAGAGGCAAGTACTTATGCAAATACATATTCAACCCTGACTAAATGTATTAGGACAATCTGCTAATGCAACTTACAGAAAAATACATGTTGCAGCAGATGGATAATAAAAATGGATTAAAAAATATAACAATCCACAACAGTAGCACTGCTACTACACGAACATATGTCCTGCTAAGCTTCTCTGGTGCAATAACCTTCCCGGTGCTCACCTGTAACAGTCCAAGACATATTCAATACAAGAAAATGAAAGAATGGAGCACTCACCAGGTCTTTAAGGAACAGCAAACTTCTTTATTGCATATTTGCTTGGCGGCGTTCTAGCATGTACGGGAGAGCGGACAGATGGAGCTCCATCTGTCAGCTCTCCCGTACATGCTGGAATGCTGCCAAGCAAATATGCAATAAAGTAGTTTGCTGTTCCTTAAAGACCTGGTGAGTGCTCCATTCTTTCATTTTCTTGTATGGAATATATAAAAATATCACGGTTAGATATTTACAGAAAGATAAGCTAAGTAAATGCTATCTATATCTGATATAGAGAGCGTTGGGACATCCTAAATGTCTCCTGTGCCGTTGATTATCTAGTGATTATATGTTATATGTATATGCCTTTGCTATTTTTAATGTATACCTAGTAAAATATGAATTATCCACATGCCCCAACATATGTGTTTCTGTAGGTTGCCTATCCACAGACATAACCCTAAATTGAAAAAAGACTACTTTGTATCTATAGATATTTGCCCCCATGGTCAGATGTTGAGCTGGTGAGGTGGGCATTTCAGGAATCTCTATTTAAACGGAAACTCCGCAGGTAGACAATCCTGTCCCCTATGCAGACCTCCAACGATCTCCTGCCCGGTACCCTGGTTATCCACATGCACAGAGCAGGATTTTTGTCGACTCTAGCCCGAAGATGTGGTCAACAGGCCCGCTCCATATATCTCTGTGGGAGATCTGGAGATACACGAATGCTCTATCCCTGTCTCTCCCATACACGTGAATGGAGTTGGGGGGCATGTCAACCACCACAGCCGCACCAAAGCCTAGCAAAGCCAGCCTTCTGAACATAAATGTTAAGAACTCTGGGGTGCCTGGCCGGAGATAGCTGGGTGATAAGACCTCTTATCTTCTGTTCTGTGGATAGGGAATAAGATGTCTAGCACCGGACTTCCCCATTGACAGATTGGGGCAAAAAAGCTAATGAAATATATTACAGTTTATTGAAATTGTTTATACTGTTCAAAAGAATAAAAATTTGACATGAGTTGCAATTTGATTTTCTTATTTTTACTATAGTCAGAAGTGGTGTAACGTCCAGTTTGTAACTCTGGGATTGTTGGTTGAGTTCCCACAATGACCTTCTCTAAAAAGTTTATCCTGTTCCTAGATTTTCTGTTAACATCTGTTTTCCTGTAATATCTGCGTCTTGTGTGTTATACAGTGTAGTGTTGTGAAGCTGTAACACTTTCCTATGCATATTATGCTCTACCGTGATCATCTGCTAGCAGAAAGGTAGATTCAGCTTTCCAAGCCTAGTCAAAATAAATTGTTCAAAGGAAAATTCCAGAACGGTTAGTCTTAGTGGACGCGCTGGAAATTATTTTTTTTCTCTTTCCTTTCTGAGTTGGCCTATCCTTTTCATACCACAACTTCTTCATGTGTTATTTTTGACCAGTGTTTCTCTGCTATTTCATTTGTTGCTAGGTTACACTGGACCTAAAGCACCAAAGAATTTGTGTATTTATGTAGAACGCAGAATTTTCTCCCACAATTCCCAGTAGACTATCTTGGGTTTTTACTAGATTATCTGACATTCACAGAATATTGGTTGCTGAGAAAATAATTTTGGGACCATGATATCTTAACTGGAAATGGACATCAGCTTAGTGAATGCATCCCTGCAATGTAAAAGATTAAGTTGATGGACACACTCCAATATATCTGTAGAGTTACACTTGTACATTTTTATTCCAGTATATCTACAGCGTTTATTTTAGGGCACCTGTAAGATGTGTAGTCAGGCTCTGACTACATTTTAGTTATTCACTGGCCCTCCTGATGTATAGCTCTGAAGAAGGCTGCGATATATCCCATTGTATAGGCATAGGGAATGGGAGATTCATTACATAGAAGTCATTACACACCTGCCATCTTAAAGTGATCATGAATAATTCCAAATAAAGTTCAGCTGTTTTAGTAGGATTTTCCTGACGTTTGCTTAGTTGCATCTCAGAGCAAAAGCCCATGATCCGTAGATATCTTCCAAAGCATCAGAGGGATCCTCTTGCTGAAATATCAGTCAGGAGACTGGTACAAAAGAATTTCCAAAACATCATATATACCACGGAACACAGTGAAGACAGTCATCAACAAGTGGCAAAAATATGGCACATTACCATGAATCGGACGTCTCTCCAAAAGTGATAAATACACGACAACAGGCCAGGGATGCTTTCATGAGGCCTACTACAACGTGAAAGAAACTGCAGGACTTTCTGGCAAGTACTGGCTAAGTGCCACTTGTGACACCATTCTCCCGTATTCATAAGAATGGGCTATAAGGTACAGAAGCCTATTCATCAGAATGGACTATAAGGTACAGAAGCCTTTTCATAAGACTGGGCTATAAGCTACAGAAGATGGAAGCCTTTTCTTACAAATAAAAACATCCAAGCACTGCTGAAGCATGCAAAAGTCCCCCCAAAAACACATGTGAAAAATGTATTATGGTCTAATGAAACCAAGGTTGAATTTTTTGGCCATAAATCCAAAAAGTATGTTTGGCGCACAGCACTGCACATCACCAAGAGAACACCATACCCACAGTGAAACATGGTGGTGGCAGCATCATGCTTTGTCAGGGTGGACTGAATTATAAACTGTTTCAAATACCAGGCAATTTTGCCACAAAACCTTTTTGGCACGACAATAACCCAAGGTACACATCCAAGTCCACAAAACCATGGTTTCACCTGAAGATTAACATTTTAGAATGGCTCAGACGGGGCCCAGACCTTAAAGAGGTACTCTGCTGCACACATCTTATCCCCTATCCAAAGGAAAGGGGATAAGATGTTAGATCGCAAGGGTCTCGCTACTGGGGACCCTTGCAATCTCCGGGCCGACACCCCTGTCAGTCGAGTCACAGAGCGAACTCCGCTCCGTACCCGATGACTGGCGATGCAGGCCGCCACGCCCCCTCCATTCAAGTCTATGCAAGGAGCCATGATGGCTCTGTACTAACCGTCACGCCCCCTCCCATAGACATGAATGGAGGGGGCGTGGCGTGACATCACTTAGATGGAAGCTGCAAGCTTCAGTGTTCCGGACGCCACAGCTGCCGGGCTGGAGATGGCAAGGGTCCCCTGCGGCGGGACCCCCGCAATTGAACGTCTTATAAGATATGTGATAAGATGTGTGCAGCGGAGTACTCCTTTAATCCAAGTGAACATCTGTGGGATCATGTGAAATGGGTTGTGCATAGGAGATGGCCTCAAAATCTGACAGATTTGAAGCACTTTTGCAAGGAAGAGTGGGCAGATATTGCCATGTCAAGATATCCCATGCTAATAGACTCTTACCCAAAAAGACTGATTGCTATAATAAAATCTAAATTTGCTTCAACACCCTCATTCAACCAGGTTTTAGTTTGTCCGCTACTACGAGTGGATACAGAGCTGTAGGGAGCTTGCTCTGCCGTCGCTCTGTGACTTCCGGCTGCACATCTGCAGCATCATATACTCTGTGGATGCTGCGGAAGCGCTGTGTTTGACCTTACCCTTAGGCCTGTTCACACTACGGAATTCCCGCAGAATTTCCGGGCTTAATTCCGCAGGCGTAATTCCGCGGTGTGAACTTTAACATTAGTGTGAACGGGTTTCCGCGAGACCCGTTCACACTGCGGAATTTCAGCGGCGGACATTTCTGCCGCTGAAAGTGTTCTGCGCAAAGAAAGAACATGTTCATTCTTTGTGCGGATTCCGCGAGCACTGCATAGCCGTCAATGGTGAAGGCTCAGTGCCCCGCGGCCCTAGCGCCGAAGTACTTTCGGCGGCGGCCGCGGGAATTCCATAGTGTGAACGGGGCCTTAAGGTGGAAAAAGTTCTGACATTTCTATGTATCATTTTTTAAAGTTCAACTGTCATGGAAATTATACCCCCCAGGCTAATAACATGATAGTATAGATGATGATACGTGTAATGCAGCTGTACTTTTGGCTGCTGTTTATAACTCTTTATCAGCAGGAAAATAGTTTTATCGTGCGGTCAGCAACAGTCAGATAGGCCTGGCTGGGGATCGTAATGCCCCGCCTCCGCCACGCCTATCCCCTGTAAGTGAGCGCTAGACCACTGTCTGATTGACGCACAGGTCCCCACCACCGGTGTCAATGATGTGCGGGCCGGCGTGACTCCACTGAGCCTATACATATAATGTGCACCTTTATGTTATATGAAATACAGTGCCCGTACTCCTCTTCTTTCTTCTCATGGTGCCGGAGACGCGCTGCTTCTGCTTTCACTACAGGCAGTGAGCTCGCTCCCGTTGTCTGCCACCAGCTCAGTGCGCCTGCGCAGTGCTAGAGGAAGGAGCGAGCTCTCTGCCTATAGTGAAAGCAGAAGCAGCGCGTCTCCGGCACCATGAGAAGAAAGAAGAGGAGTACAGGCACTGTATTTCATATAACATAAAGGTGCACATTATATGTATAGGCTCAGTGGAGTCACGCCGGCCCACACATCATGGACATCGGGGGTGGGGACCTGTGTGTCAATCACACAGTGCTCCAGTGCTCACTTACAGGGGATAGGCGTGGCGGAGGTGGGGCATTACGATCCCCAGCCACGCCTATCCGTCTGTTGCTGACCACACGATAAAACTATTTTCCTGCTGATAAAGAGTGATAAACAGCAGCCAAAAGTACAGCTGCATTACACGTATCATCATTTATACTATCATAGCATTAGTCTGGGGGGTATAATTTCCATGACAGTTGCGCTTTAACATATCAAGAACATGGCATTTAAAGGGGGCATTCATACTACGTTTTGTCCATACAGGGACTGGATCCAGCTGGGAGATGGAAAAAAACGGGCGTTTCTGTGTCCCTGCCGGACCCGGCCCGTATCTCATTCATGTGATTGAGCCGACCAGAGTCAGATAGTGACTTCGGTCGGCTCATTTCTGCCCCTTATACGGTTTTCAGCCCGAAGAGAAAACTGGATACGTGCCAAAAATGCAGCCTAAAGAATGCAGCTTAAAGGGTGTGTAGACTTTTTATATCCTCTGTATGCCAAACATAGGATCGCTCCAAATCTAAAGTGAACAGACTTTAAACGAGTCAGATGCTCTTTTTGTCTGTATGCTTATTTCAATAAGTGCTTGTTCATACTTTAATTGTACCTTTTTAATGTAAAGTGTTATTGTAGTTGAATTAAAACCTTTGCCATGTCAGAGACATGTTATAGGTTTTGATCGGTCTCGTCTGGGTGCTGAGACCCCCACCGAATACTGGAGGTGCTAAGCTCTCTTCTCCCTACAGGAGACCAACTCCATATATTTTGTATAGTATCCTTTCCCAGTCTCTCTCCTTGCTGCAGGAGATGGATTCTGTAGAAAGTGTATGGAGTTTGTCCCCTGCAGAGGGAAGAGAGACTGGAAGAGAACCACTAGCAGAGCGCTTCTTCCCACTTGTTCCAGCATTCGTTGGGGGTCTCAGCACCCACACCCAGCCAATGAAAATTTTGAACATGTCTCCATAACATGTAAAATGTTTATTTTTAAATGTATCTATATGTTTTATATTCTTATATCTATGTATATTTTTTATGACAGTAACACTTTAAATCTGAAACTTATATGGGGAGATTTATTAAAACCTGTGCAGAGGAAAACTTTCTCAAAACAACCAATCAGATTGCTTGTTTAATTTTTAAAAAGGCCTCTACGCAGGTTTTGATAAATCTCCCCCATAGTCTATATACATCATTGTGTTGCACCTTGCGGCTGCATATGTTTTGTGGAATGTAATGCTGTTAATGCAGTAGGCATGTGATCTGTACCGCCTGTTTTGTATCAGACTGACTAGTTAAATGCTTTACACACTGCTTGTGCTCGGCTTACAGTAAGGCCTATAAGACCAATGCATACTTTACAGTGGGGGATTGTGAGTCAAAGGGATCATTGTCATTTCTCAGTGACTTGTGTAGAAGTATGAGCCAATGAAATGCATAGTAGTTTCTTTTGTCTTATAGCATTGTTTCAGTATTTAATGCCTGAATATGAAAAACCATTTAAAACTGCCCCTATTATTTAAATGTGGGGGTCATTTACAGAGATTTTTGGATAGTTGTTTGTGGGTTGTTTCTTTTTCTTTGCTAAATGAGTTGTCTAGTGCTTGCTGACTTTTACTCGCTGCCAGGCCTAAACAGAAGTCTGGGATGGGAGTACAACAATATCCTATACATATAGAAAATGATGATGGCACTCACCATAGGATGAAGAAACAGGTATGCTTCGTGATACCGGTAGACTACAGCCGGTGGCGTTCCTCTTCCCCGTGCTGTAGTCTGCCGCTATCACTAATAAAGCATAACCATTTCTTCATCCTATGGTGAGTGCCATCTTTATTTTCTATATGTATGGTTTGCACTGATTCCCTTATTGAGCACTCCATTGAAGTTCACACAGACTCTAGTGCCCTTGGGTGTCATATACCGTTGGTAGGATTACTGCGGAAGCTGTGCCGAGCGCTTTATCTATTACACTAACAATATCCTATGTTTCAGTCATGCAACTTGCATTACTGAGAAAAACGTTGTTTAATCTTTTGGACTGTCATCGTGACAGGTGCAGAGGAGTCGGACTCCCTGAGGGTCTCCACAGCCCCTATCCCCTCATTGGACACTAAAGCAGTCAATCTTCATTAAAACAAAGGGAGTCCAGGACACCTAACCAAAAGAGCTCCTGGACACTTGCCTTGGCAGCTAGTGCCATGGCAATGGGGTTGTGGACTGACACAAGCCGTGTTGTCAGAAAATATGCTAAGTTGTGACAAGCTCTTCAAAGAAATCTCCTTGCAGTCATGCAAATTGCATGGCCGAAACAGCAGGTGGTATTACACTCCCTTCAGAATTGTATAAAGTAGCAGTTTTGATGGCTCCAAACTGCTGACAGATTCATTAGTCTCCCTTTAAGAAAATATAATTAATTCTGCTGGGCAGTCATATATTCTAGAGCCTTTTTTTCCATTAAGTATTCTTTAGTTACACTTGTGATCAGCTAAATGTCCTCCTTGTTTACTGCAAGTGCTGGTGTCTTGTATTTCTGCCACAGAGTACTGATCGCACATCAGGAGACTAAACATGTTTGTTCTTTTAAAGCTATGCAATAGCGGACAACTCTTATCGCTCCCTGCGAACAGAAAGGAAAGACCAGTGTATTCTTATCTCCGGTGAGAGTGGATCAGGAAAGACAGAAGCTAGTAAGAAGATCCTTCAGTACTATGCAGTGACTTGTCCTGCCAGCGAGCAAGTGGAAACTGTGAAAGACCGTCTTCTGCAGTCCAATCCTGTTCTTGAGGTGAGCATGAATGTGGTCTCAAAGTTCAGATATTATTTACAACATTGCTTGTCCTTGCCCAACAGAAGTAAAATCTGTCTTGTGCTCTGTTCACACCAACAGTAGTGGACCCATGGACAACTGTACCCGACCAACCCGCCATTGACTTACATGGTCTACTAGGTTCCATTGTGGTGTCTGTCATTTTGACAGGAAGAATAGCCTTGCATGCTGTTCTTTTTCTTCCCCTCAAATCTAATGGAACTACTTAGGCTTTAAAGGGGTACTCCACTAGAAGAAAAAAAATTCTAAATCAACATTTTTTTTTTTAGACTCTGAAGCCTTCAAGTACTTATCAGCTGTTATATGCACCACAGGAAGTTCTTTTTGCCAGAAAGTTAAACAGATTTGTAAATTACTTTTATTAAAAAAATCTTAATCTTTCCAGTACTTATCAGCTGCTGTATGATCCACAGGAAGTTCTTTTCTTTTTGAATTTCCTTTCTTTCTGACCACAGTGCTCTCTGCTGACACCTCTGTCCATTTTAGGAACTGTCCAGATTAGAAGCAAAGCAAATCCCCATAGCAAACCTATCCTGCTCTGGACCGTTCCTGCCATGGACAGAGGTGTCAGCAGAGAGCACTGTGGTCAGACAGAAAAGAAATTCAAAAAGAAAAGAGCTTCCTGTGGATCATACAGCAGCTGATAAGTACTGGAAGGATTAAGATTTTTTTAATAGAAGTAATTTACAAATCTGTTTAACTTTTTGGCACCAGTTGATTTAAAAAAAAAAAGAAGAAAAGTACCCCTTTAAGGGAAGCTTTTTACAGTAGTGTAAATGGAGCTGTAGGCTATGTACACCTGGCTGAATTTCCAAGCGAATTCTGTGGAAATATTCTGCTTGGAAATTCTGTTGCAGCAATGGGATTCTGCTGCACTGTGCACACGGCAGAATTCCCGCAACAGAAACATCTGCCACAGAAATCCTGATTACAGCATCCACAGAAACAATGAACATGTTTGTTGTTTCTGCAGATTCCTCTTGGAAATGCATTGTTGTCTATGGAGACTGCACATTTCCGAACGGTTGTAACGCTGATGTAACATGCAGATTTTTGGACATTCCGCAAATTTTCCCCTGTGTGAACATAACCTTAGAGTACACATAGAATTTGAACGCAGGAAAAGTTGTAGGGGCATAGATCGTTTTCCTCATCTCATGAATCGTTCTGCTTAGCAGCTAATAAATGAGTCAGCGTGTAGGCCACAATGCAGCTAAATCTTTATTAGCGGCAATTCAGCAGTGAAACACATGTACCACACGCCTACCAAGAACAACATCTGCAGGGAGTTTGTATGTTCTCCCCAGGTTTCCTCCCACACTCCAAAACAAATTTGATTTGAATTTAGATTGTGAGCCCCAATGGGGACTGGGGCCAATTTGAGTGTACAGCGCTACAGAATCTGTGTGTTAAGTAAAGAATTATTATTAATAATAATAATAATAATAATAATAATATTTGCCCATCAGGATTTTACACTGTATTAACAATACACAACTTTGGTGCCACTGGTTTTCAATGATGTACATGCACCTGGTATTAGAGCACAGTGCAAGGCAAAAAACTATGTTAGGCAGGGTTCACACTACGTTTTCTCCCATACGGGAGCGCATACGGCAGGGGGGAGCTAAAACCTCGCGCTCCCGTATGCCTTCGTATGCGCTCCAGTATGTAATTCATTTCAATGAGCCGGCCGGAGTGAAACGTTCGGTCGGCTCATTTTTGCGCCGTATGCGCTTTTCCCCCGGACCTAAAACTGTGGTCAACCACGGTTTGAGGTCCGGTCGTAAAAGCGCATACGGCGCAAAAATGAGCCGACCGGACCGAACGTTTCACTCCGGCCGGCTCATTGAAATGAATTACATACGGGGGCGCATACGAAGGCATACGGGAGCGCAAGGTTTTAGCTCCCCCCTGCCGTATGCGCTCCCGTATGGGAGAATACGTAGTGGGAACCCACCCTAAAAATAGCACACCACAATAGCAAAATAATTACACCTGGTGATGGTAAAGTAATAGCAAATCAGAAACCAATAAATCTGTGTAAGGAGAGGAACAAACATTAACCCCTTTTTCATCAGTATAAATTAGCAAAGTCTTGTCCAAGGGTGCTGTTCAAAGCATTTCAGAAACTTATATGTTATAAATAAAGTACTTTTATTACATGTTAAATAGAAGACTAGAGAATGTAAATGAGTAAGGCTACATTCTCACTGCCGGTTGTCTCCAGCAGTGTGAAGCCCATTATTTTAGGAACGAGAAAAGCCAGAGAAAACAAATAGTGCTTGCACCGACTTTTTCTCCGGCTTTTCTCTCCAAAAATAATGGTGCCCGGCGGACACCATTGACTATGATGGGGTCAATCGGGACCCGTTATTGACTGTTATGACCTGTCAAAATTACGGCCATCAAACTGCAAAAAAAAGGTTTTACGGGGCATACTGGCAGTGTGAAAGGGGCCTGATAAAGATAATTTTCTCTCTTAATTACATTCTCTAAATAAACCGCACAAACAGTGCATATCATATGAACTGAGACAGTATGCCAGATAAAATATATGCCAGATAAAATATATGCCCGCTTTCTGTATTGAGTATTTTCCCCCGTTTTTACCTTTTCCCCTTGGAGGCACCACTTTTTCAATTCCCATAACCTTTACGGTTGAAATGTCACCTACATGGACATTTTTAAATGTCCTGATAGCAGCAAGATGTTTACATTGCAATTCTTCATGTCAGAAATGTCTTTTAATAAGAGTTTTTAAAGGATTGCTGATGCATGTTCCCATGTATACCACATTATTTGTTACATTTATAAAGTTCTTTATTTTATACTTTTAACCTGCTGCAAAAGAGTAAAAGGTATCAGAATTAACTATTACACCACATGTAATACACTTATTGTAATGACATTTGATCCTTTTTTTTTTTTTGTTTAGCTGGAACTAGCAGAGATATGTAGGACTAAAACATGGATGCTCTCGTGCTCTCTTATTTATTTTTTAAATAAGAACAGGGTTAATGGTGGAATCTATTACCAACAGGAAAAGGATCGAGCATAAAACATGCCTGATCCTTCTTTTCTTGATAACTGCCATTCAGGGGGAATCGGGTAACACACACATTAGATGGTCAGCAGATCCAGGCAAAGTGGGCTGGTGCATTTGAGCAGCATATAATGTGTGTGGCCAACTCAGGATCTTCTGCTTGTAATGTTATTTATAGCAGGAGAAGCTGTGCAAATATATGTGTAAGGTGCTATTGAAAGGCGTGTCTCTAAATGTTTTCACGGTGTCATGGGAACTCTGACTGTTATTGTATCAAGGCCAAAATAGCTTTGTTTTGAGTAAGTTAATATTAAGGAAAACCATAATCCATCTGTAGATAATACAGTCTCACATACTTTGTCTTGTTTACAGGCTTTTGGAAATGCAAAAACCTTGCGAAATGACAATTCCAGTCGTTTTGGCAAATATATGGATGTGCAATTTGATTATAAGGTCAGTGTTTAGAATTTGTTTTATTGACTGTCTATGTTGGTACAAATGATTTGATGCTTCTTAATAGTTTTGAGATTAGATCCCTGTTTTTTTTTTTTTTTTTTTTTTTTTTTTTGCTCCTTATTTTCCTGTGGTGAAGAAGAGTGTGGGCCATAAAACAATTGCGTGTTTTAGGGATATCGCACAACATATAAAATAAATAAATAAATAAGTTATTTGAGCTAAAGCCAGAAGTGGATTTAAAAAGAATGAATCCTTCCTGTTGGATCCACTTCTGACTTTGAAAACTGCAAGATGAGTTGCATGGAGTGTTCCCCCCTCCCCCCCCCCCACACACACACACACACACACACACACACACACACACACACACACACACACACAAATGCTGTGTTTTAAATCTTCCTAAAGTATATTTATTACACATTTTAAGAATAAACCCCTTCCACGGATGCGTACCTTTACCACCTGTAAATCTGTTGGATCTGTATTTGCCAGAGGCTTGGGTACATTACAGCGTAATGAATTCTGCTTTTTATGCCAGAACACACATTAATTTAGTATAAGAAGATTGTAATTGTGATAGTTATTCTCTGAAAATTATTCTTGTAAAACATTTGAATAAAATATTTTGATTATACTTTTGCACTATATCTATGGTTATTAATAGTTAAACTATTGGTTTGATTTGAAGGGAGCTCCAGTTGGAGGCCACATCCTGAACTATCTCCTGGAGAAGTCACGCGTGGTGCATCAGAACCATGGAGAGAGAAATTTCCATATATTTTATCAGCTTCTGGAGGGTGGGGAAGAGGATCTTCTGCGCAGGCTGGGCTTAGACAAAAATGCACAAAATTACCAATATCTTATCAAGGTAAGTTACAAACAGTGTAATAAATAATACTTTAAACATGTAAGAAAACCATTGGTCAGGTTATAGTATGCGAACAGTGCAGATTAATTGTCATTTTGCCTCCACAAGTGTTAGGATCAGCTTTCCTGTTAAAAAAATAAAATAAAATAAATAAATAAAATAAAAGTCCCCCCCACCCCCAAATGTATGACCTTTTGTTTTTTATAATGCAGGGTCAATGTGCCAGGGTTAGCTCCATAAATGATAAAAATGAATGGAAAATTGTTCGAAAAGCTTTGTCGGTGATTAACTTCAATGAAGATGATGTGGAGGTAAGTGGCTGGAACAAAATACTGTCAGATGGTCTTTTCTTATAAATAAATATCTATGTATTATTGTTTTTTTTTTTTTTTTTTTTGCATTTCAGGAATTGTTGAGTATTGTAGCTAGCGTCTTGCATTTGGGAAATGTGCAATTTGCCATAGATGAACAAGGGAATGCTCAGGTCACAACAGAAAACCAGATTAAATATCTTGCTCGGGTAAGAATCTTTACCAGGCCATGTTTTGGTTTGACTCAGTGGTTTGCTTTCAGGATAAATGCTTAGAGAGGATTGAATAACAGAATTTAAGTATACATTGTGAATACATTGTGTTTGTTCACATATGTGATTTGTGGTATTGTTGTATAAAGTGTAAAGATAATGTATAATCAGAAAATTACATATATAAAGGTTCCTCTTCATAAAAAAAACAAAAAAATAATTAATTTTGGCATGTCAAATGTTTTGATTGGTCGGCATCTGTTTGTTGAGACACCCACCAATCACCAGACTGAGCTTGGAGAAGCACTTGACTAAGCACTTCTTTTCCCTCCTCACTGCTGGAGACTAACTCCATAGACTGGTGCCAGTTAAAGATAAAAAACAACTTTCTGCTGGAAAAAACCTACGGCTTTTGGAATGAGAAGATTAGAAAACAAACAAAAAAAACTCTGCTTTATTACTTATCAAATCTGTGTGTGGCCTTAAGGGGTAAAAAGATTGTATATTCCCCTTATATCCATAGGACTGTGTAGATCTAATGCATGTTGTTGTATTATGCAGTACTTTAGCACCTCTTGAAATAAATATTATGGTATTGTAAAGCCAGAGGCATTGGATTTGTTTAGGTATTGTCTAGTGAATGTAGAATACATTAACACTTAATAAATGTCTCTTGTTTTGCAGCTTCTGTCAGTAGAGAGTACGGTTTTACGGGAATCTCTCATTCACAAAAAGATCATTGCTAAAGGAGAAGAGGTAAAAACTTAGACTTCACCTGTATGATGTGTCCTGTTTTACATAAAAGATAGATTAAGGCCATGTTTACACACATCAACATGGTGACTATTATTTTCGAATATGTATAGTTATTTAGACTAGTTTTCTTACATTGGTCCTTTTTGGCACAAGAGTATTTACCACCACATTGGTTGATACATAGGCCAAAGTATTTTAGGAGCTGTACTTTTTGGTTAACAAAAAAATATATTTGTGAGCTTTTGAAGTACAGAGACTTAAGTTGCTGTATAAAATGCCATTGGTTAATAACAAATAGAACTGAATTGGAATCCCTCAATTTTACCATTTGCATATGGCTTTGAAGTATACTGTCATTGATGGAAGCATTTTAACTGTTTCTAAAATCACTTTAGAAGTACTTTGTATTACAAATGTGATTTTGTTTATGCGGTTTTTATTGTTGTTTTTTTTTTTTTACCCTTTAGCTAAATAGTCCTTTAAATCTGGAACAGGCAGCTTATGCCAGAGATGCCTTAGCCAAAGCAATTTATGGCCGCACCTTTTCATGGCTCGTCAGAAAGATAAACAAATCTTTGGCATATAAGGTATAACTAATAATTTGTGCAAAATTTTTTTCCATTTGAAGTAAGTCTAGAGCTTGACTATGCTTACAATGTGATCCCATAGAACGTTGGAGGATCACTAGTGAGTAGTGTAAACAGGATGAGTAGGATTACTCTGACTCTGGAGTTGTAACTCACTTTGGGCCTTTTGCAGGGTGCAGACATGCACAGTCTGGGGAATGCATCTGTCATCGGGCTTCTGGACATATATGGGTTTGAAGTCTTTCAACATAACAGGTAAAATTTCTTCTTCTCTGCTTTATTACATTTTTTGCCTTTTGGAATATTTTTCATCCAGATGACCTACTAATAGGATGATGGCTAATTCTTGTGTGTGCTATATTTAGTCAATATATCAAACATTCTATATATTATATCCACAGCTGAAATCCAAGACATGATTTCTGCCCAGGATTTGCAACTTGGTTATATTCATATTACACTATAAAGTTCCAACCGGCCCAGCTGACTTTTGCCCCTATTTGTAACATGCATAATGCTAAGGCAATATCTCAAGACTATTGGGATCCAACATTATGAAACAACTTGATATTTGGAAACATTATACACTAGAACAAACCAAGTTGAAATTTGGTAATTAAAAGTTTTACTCTTTATATTTTTTCTATTAAAATCACACTTCATAAATATCAGATGTTCATACAGATACAGACAAAAAACGCCAGTGCAGCATCTTACTCACGGGTATCTTAGAAAATGACAAGCAATGATAATAATTATTCCCCAATTATGGGTCCCGTATATCAGATACGCACAAAAAATATATATAATAAGTGATAGGCAAGTATGGCACTGAAGTATTCCCAAATGGGCTCCTGGCCACAGCAGGGCTGAGGAGCCGGACGAAATTTTGGGTACCTGGAGTCGGAGTCGGCAAACAATAGTCCGACTCCGACTCCTACTAAATTTAGATAGGAATAAAAAAAAGCAAGTTTAAATGTCCCAATTGACAAAAAGTTATAATTAATGACTTCTCTACTATAAGAATAAAGATCAATGCATGCAGTGCCTCATGTAACCGCAAAACGAACACGTTAAGTGACTGTGAAGAAGCATGCTTTTCATGTGCTTTACTATTTGGCACACAACGCACAATTAGGATTGGCAATACTTATACTTTCCGTAGTGTTGTGTCCTGCTGTTACAGGGAACCCATGGGTAACCTAGCCTCTCACTGATAAGGGATTAAGGAAATATGTTTTTTGCAGGACTAGAGACACTTGCATAAGTGAAGGGAATGGAGGGTCAATAGTTCAAGACTCAAGCTGTAAACCATTGGAAAAACTGCTGCCATTCAGCTAAGGCTATAAAAACTTGTAAACTCGATTGTTGGCTTAAAGAGGTACTCTGCCCCTAGACATCACGAGGGGTGGAGCCATGATGTAGCGATGCTCTGGCCCCTGTATCGCCCGTCACTACGCACAGAGCGAACTCTGCGATCCCGCGGGTCCCCGGCGATCTGAGTCTTGAACTATTGACCCTCCATAAGATGTCAGATCGCCGGGGTCCCGCTGCTGGGGACCCCCGGGATCGCCGCTGCGGCACTGCGCGCTCATTACTCGCTCTGTGCGTAATGATGGGTGATACAGGGGCCGGAGCATCGTTACATCACGGCTCTGCCCCTCATGATGTCACGGGCCGCCCCCTCAATACAAGTGTATGGGAGGGGGCGTGGGGCTCGTCACGCCCCCTGCCATAGACTTGCATTAAGGGGGCGGGCCGTGATGTCACGAGGATCGGGGCCATGACGTCACGCTGCTCCATCCCCTGTATCTCCCATCATTACGCACAGAGCGAACTCTCTCTGTGTAGTAATGAAAGCGCGGTGCCGCAGTGGCGATCCCGGGGTTCCCCAGCAGCAGGACCCCGGCGATCTGACATCTTATCCCCTCTCCTTTGGATAGGGGCTAAGATGTGTAGGGACGGAGTACCGCTTTAAACTTGACTATGGGATTCTACTAGGGAAATCATGTTTTATAATAAATGCCCCTTCCTGGATCCTCCCACTGCCCTATCTTCAGCAGCATATCAGCACACAAACTGTTCAATACAGTAGACTGTTGGCTTCCCAGCCAGTAGTCCTGTGGTAATGACATGTATGTTGCCTTTCTTTCCTTCAAGGAATGTATAAAATACATTCACATATTAATACAGAGGAGTCGGAAGCACAGAAAACTCCGGAGTCGGAGTCTTAACATTTATCTACCGACTCCACAGCCCTGGCCCACAGACCGTCACAATAAATCAAAGTTCTAACTGACGTATCGGTATTATAGTATTATGTCTCACCCATAATTGTTAGAGATGCTGTCTCCTGGACCCCAAGCGTGCTTTCGCTCCTTCTTCAGGGGGCTACTTTCACTGTGTGTGTGCCTAACTTATATAGGGAGAGGTAATTGTCTAACTTACGGAATGCTGTCTTGATTTCCTGGCGCTCTGCATCCACATCCAGCGCATGTGCATCACCGCCGATCAGAATCATGCAGTCATCCTCCCGCATCATCCCGCCGGCCGGCGTAACCAGGTTATAATGACATTGGATGCCGGTGGTAATCCTGTGATGATGCAGGAGGATGACTGCGTGATTCCGATCCGCGGTGATGCGCATGCGCCGGATGTGGATGCAGAGCGCCAGGAAACCAAGATGGCGTTCCGGAAGTTAGACTATTACCTAAAAAATTTAATATAAAGGGAACTCTAAGATAGCAAATCCTAGATCTGTATGAATGAATTAATCGTATGGAATACTTTAGTCTTTACATAGTTGAATGTGCTGACTACAAAATCGCACAAAAATTATCAATGGATATCAAATTTATCAACCCATGGAGGTCTGGATATGGAGTCACACTCAAAATCAAAGTGGAAAAACCACACTACAGGCTGATCTAAACTTTGATGTAATGTCCTTAAAACAAGTCAAAATGAGGCTCAGTAGTGTGTGTGTGTGGCCTCCACGTGCCCGTATGACCTCCTTTCAATGCCTGGGCATGCTCCTGGTGAGGTGGCGGATGGTCTCCTGAGGGATGTCCTCCCAGACCTGTACTAATGCGTCCGCCAACTCCAGGACAGTCTGTGGTGCAACGTGGCTTTGGTGGATGGAGCGAGACATGATGTCCCAGATGTGCTCAATTGGATTCAGGGCTGGGGAACGAGCGGGCCAGTCCATAGCATCAATAGCATCACACTCCAGCCACATGAGGTCTAGCATTGTCTTGCATTAGGAGGAACCCAGGGCCAACCGCACCAGCATATGGTCTCACAAGGGGTCTGAGGATCTCATCTCTGTACCTAATGATAGTCAGGCTTCCTCTGCCAAGCACATGGAGGGCTGTGCGACCCACTAAAGAAATGCCACCCCACACCATTACTGACCCATCACCAAATTGTCATGCTGGAGGATGTTGCAGGCAGAAGAATGTTCTCCACGGCGTCTCCAGACTCTGTCACGTCTGTCACATATGCTCAGTGTGAACCTACTTTCATCTGTGAAGAGCACAGGGCGCCAGTGGTGAATTTGCCAATCTTGGTGTTCTCTGGCAAATGCCAAACATCCTGCACTGTGTTGGGCTGTAAGCACAACCCCCTACCTGTGGACATTGGGCCCTCATACCACCCTCATGGAGTCTGTTTCTGACTGTTTGAGTGGACACATGCACATTTGTGGCCTGCTGAAGGTGATTTTGCAGGGCTCTGGCAGTGATCCTCCTTGCACAAAGGCGGCGGTAGCCATTTTGCAGGGCTCTGGCAGTGCTCTTCCTTGCACAAAGGCGGAGGTAGCTGTCCTGCTGCTGAGTTGTTGCCCTACTACAGACTCCTCCAGGTTTCCTGATGTACTGGCCTGTCTCCTGGTAGGGCCTCCATGCTCTGGACACTATGCTGACAGACACAGCAAACCTTCTTGCCACATCTCGCATTGATGTGCCATCCTGCACTACCTGAGCCACTTGTGTGGGTTGTAGACTCTGTCTCATGCTACCTTTAGAGTGAAAGCATCGCCAGCATTCAAAAGTGACCAAAACATCAGCCAGGAAGCATAGGAACTGAGAAGTGGTCTGTGGTCATCACCTGCAGAACCATTCCTTTATTGGGGGTGTCTTGCTAATTGCCTATAATTTCCACCTGTTGTCTGTTCCATTTGCACAACAGCATGTGAAATTGATTGTCAATCAGTGTTGCTTCCTGAGTGGACAGTGTGATTTCACAGAAGTGTGATTGACTTGGGGTTACATTGTGTTGTTTAAGTGTTCCCTTAATTTTATTTGAGCAGTGTATTTTTTTGTGTGGATCTGATATATGGGACCCATAATTGGGGAATAATTGTTATCATTACTTGTCATTTTCTAAGATACCTGTGAGTAAGATACTGCACTGGCGTTTTTTGTCTATCTGTATGAACATTTTAGTAGAATATATATATATATATATATATATATATATATATATATATATATATTAGAGAGAGAGAGAGTAAAACTTTTAATTACCAAATTTCAACTTGGTTTGTTCTAGTGCATATTGGTTTTATTCATGCTTCTGTATTTGGCTTTCCCCGATGTGAAATTCAAATGGATTTTGTCAAAAAATGTACATCTCACTTCCTAACTAATAGAATATCAATTCTAACGTATTATTTTATACCCCTTTAAATGGTCACTGTTGGTTCTAACAAGGTTCCTACATATATAGCCTAGATGACTTCTCACATATTTGTAAATCACATAATCTAGATAAAATAATCTTTGGGAGGGATTTATCAGAAAGAGTGGTGCAGTTGCCCATATCAACTTTTCAGACTGATTCTTCTGGAAAATGAGAGAAGCGATCTGATTGGTTGCTATGGGCAACTGCTCCACTCTTCCTCTACACTAATTTTAATAAATCTCCCCCCATTAGTGCCTTTAAAATGTTGGCAATTAGGTTTCTCTCTTTCCTGCAAATTGCTGTCCATTGCCATTTGGGGAATTATATATCTAGCAGCAAAGAGACTAAGATGAAACACAGGAAGAGGGGGTAGGCCTTATATAGTGCTATTGCAGCATAACTGGAGAAAGCCTGGGCTGTGTATCTGCAATCTTGCAAGTCTGCTTTCCTCCAGAGGGGCCACACTTTGCCTAAAAGGTAAATCAATGCTTCCCTTTTATTAATGACCACCCATAAAGACCTATGCAGCTTTCCCTTGTGTAAATACCAGTTTTTCTCCTACTGTATATACACAGTGCTGCCTCCTAAATGAAATCCCACCTACATTTTAGTCTGCACGCTTGTCACCACCATGATAATAAGAATAAGTGTAACTACAGTTTTTTTTTCCTGTGCTGCTGTTTTTCATTTCTGCTTATATAGCACCTTGCAAACCACATGCCATCTATAGTAGTGTACTGTATAAGTAATCCCAGCACAGTGCCAACTTGTTTACTCCAGTGCCGCTTTACCAGCACAATAGTATTGCATAATCCATGGCCAAACAAGAAAGGGAAAGGAAGTTCTAGTGTGACTACTACTGTAAACAGTCAGACGCTGGTCCCCCCCCCCTTTGAAACAGGGAGAATGAGAAATAGCAGTGATGATGAAGGGAAC
Source organism: Hyla sarda (assembly GCF_029499605.1). Classification (NCBI taxonomy): domain Eukaryota; kingdom Metazoa; phylum Chordata; class Amphibia; order Anura; family Hylidae; genus Hyla; species Hyla sarda. Next base: position 392,783,553 of record NC_079190.1, on the reverse strand, counting down.
TCTCGTGCTCAATAACGGCAGTATGAGTACTAAAATAATCTTACCACCACTCTGAGGGGGTAATCTAAGAAAATCATGCACGTTTTGAAAAATCTTTTGAAAGTACAGGTATACTTTTTGAAAAATAGCTTCTGCGAATAAATACCACCATGCTGCAATGAATATAAGTGCTAAACAATTCCCAAAGTGCAGCAATAAATAGTTTTCCAATAGCGACAGACCAACACTACAGTGCACCAATCAATACCACTGTACTTCCCCAATAGTCTCTGCATTCTCCACCCTTGGCTGCATTGCTCCTTAGGTGAAGTTGACACGCGCAGATTTTTAGCGGGTTTTCTGCTGCATATTTGAAAGTGGGCGGGCTCTTCTCGGCTGTCCGCAGCAGATTTTCCGCGGCGGAATTTACGCGACAGAAAATCCGTCACAGTCCCTACTGACTGCAATGGGGCTTGCGGCGGATTTTCCGCAGTGTACATTCCGCCGCGGAAAATCGGCTGCGGACAGCCGAGAAGAGCCCGCCCACTTTCAAATACGCAGCGGAAAACCCGCTAAAAAATCCACGCATGTGAACGTACCCTAAGATGAAGAACCTGTGAACTCTTGGTCCTATGACCATGATGTCATTGCAGCTCTTTTAGCTGATTCACAACACAGGCAACGAACAAGCACCTCACCAGACAGTGAGTGGTTCCTCACCAATTGGGAGGTGTTTTTTTACCTTTTGCTCACTGAATAAAAATAAACTTTCAAAAAATACTGGTTCCACCTTTTACATCCATGATGTAATGTAACTTTTTTGCAGCTTTGAACAGTTTTGCATCAATTACTGCAATGAGAAGCTCCAGCAGTTGTTTATTGAGCTGACACTAAAGTCTGAACAGGAGGAGTATGAATCTGAAGGGATTGCGGTAAGTAACGCCATTTTTACTTTTATGTTCTGTTATACTGTAGTTCTATTTCTTTTTCTTCTGCTCTATGACCAACAATCTAGTTTGTTTTGTATACTCGGTGTATCATAACAAGTTGTACATAAAGCAATTTTGTACACTTACCATGACTGCAATTTAATTATTGCCATTTGACATTTCACTTTGATGTTATTTAAATTTGCATTAAAGGGAAACTGGCAGCAGCGTCGCCCACCCTAGCCTGCTGGGACTGCCTGACCGTTAAAACAGATCACAAGGGTCTCTACCTCATTTTCCTATGTGGCACCGTTCCCCAAGTATTCAAATTGGGGTCTTTGGTACAATCCTTGGTGCATTGGTACTTCTTCCCCGATGGCCCCTGATGCCCGCCCCTACCAAAAATATTTATAATCTCCCTCTATGTGCTAACATCCCACACGTGCCGATTAATAGTCCAGGCCGACCGCCCTAGAGATCTGAGCATGCAAGATCTCACAGCACATTTATTTATTTTATTTTATTTATTTATATAGCGCCTACAGATTCCGCAGCGCTTACAATTATGGGGTTTATGCACTAAAGGGAGATTATGAAGATTATGCTTTTGTAGAACATGCGGCCACTATTCAGTCTGCCTATGCTCTAGTTGTCCCTGCTCGTCTTTGTTTAGCATGTGAAACATGTGACCACAGAGACCAGTGATTGATTTACCTCCTTCACATTGTAACAGCATGTAAATGCCAATTTTCTGTACATTAAAGATGTGAAACCTTCCCCCCCCCCCCCCACTTCTATTTTCTTCTTTGTGTAATTATCATTGCTTAACCATCCATATCCATTATACTTTGCTTACCTTTATTAATGCTTGTTCGGATGTGTGCATTAATGTACATGGAGATTTATATCCACACAATACTTTCATGACAGAGATGAATTGCTAAAGCTCAGAAAGTGTTGTAGGGAGGTGCAGGCTTTGGGGTTCTCACCACAGTCAATGACTTGTTCCCACTAGAGAATGCAAGCCAATGAAAATAAGATAATATGCCTATATGTTGTTACTTTAAATTGATGATACAAGTAATATTGTATTATGGGTATAGTGTGTGTATTATTTATAATTTACCTTTTCATTGATTGAGTTGCTTTCCCTTTACAGTGGGAGCCTGTGCAATATTTTAATAACAAAATAATCTGCGATCTAGTTGAAGAAAAGTTCAAAGGCATAATTTCCATCTTGGTAAGTCTGTTTATTTTCTAGCTCACTGCTTAGCAAACAGGATGCTTATGGGGTTGTGCTATGTTTAGGGCCAGTATTGATGACTTTGTTGATAACTCTCCATTCCTTTCCTCTCTGTAGGATGAAGAATGTCTGCGTCCTGGAGAGGCCACAGATATGACATTCCTGGAAAAGTTGGAAGATACTGTGAAAAACCACCCACACTTTGTTACGTTAGTAGAGACCGTAAATCTATAAACTTTTGCAGCTATTAAAATCAGATGATGAACAATTTACAATGTTTGACACTTATAAAATGCCACATAATCCCCACCTAAATCCCTGTTTACGTTGGTGTGCCTATAAGAAGTATTTTGATGTATCTATTGAACCAAGAACAAAGTAGGTTTACATGGAATGTTAAAGGTACGAGGACAATGATTGATTGGCACTTGGAAACAAACTCTAAAACCAGTAAGAAATACAAAGCGGCCTTGGCAGCCTGTATCATCATGGGAGGTACTTTTTCAAAGGCCATACTAAGGTTAAAGGGGTTATCCAGGAAAAAAATGTTTTATATATATACACACTCCAGAAAGTTAAACAGATTTGTAAATGACTTCTATTAAAAAATCTTAATCCCTTCAGTGCTTATGAGTTGCTGAAGTTGAGTTGTTCTTTTCTGTCTAAGTGCTCTTTGATACCTCTCTCAGGAACTGTCCAGAGTAGAAGCAAATCCCCATAGCAAACCTCTTCTTTTTTTTTTTTTTTTTTTTAATAAATCAGATCTTTTTTTATTAAACTCCTTTTTCATTGCAAACAGTACAACACAGAAACAAACCATGTGAGTCACATTCTATAGAGGCTGCACTGTTGGCAGTGCGTCACAACCAAGTGAAGAAATTGCAATAGCGATAGTAGTCATCCTGGGTCTTCAGTAACATACATATCATGGTGATATCAAATTTTTCACACGTGACTCACATAAAAAAAAAGGGGGGAAAAGAAAAAAAAAGGAGGGGGGAGAATTAAAAAGAGGGGAGAAAACAAAAAAAGGGGGGAATAAAATATACATGAGCACAAAAACCAAACAAAAAGAGGAATATATCCCCATAATAAACACTGCAGTCAAAATTAACAGAGCGCAGTCTCCTGATGTACCGCCCGACCAGCCAACCAAGATAAGGAGCTATAAAAGTATGGCACGGAATAACAGGTAGGTATCAATAAGGCCAACGTCGGGAGGCACCAGAAAACCTCTTCTACTCTTTACAGTTCCCCGAGACAAGCAGAGATGTCAGCAGAGAGCACTGTTGCCAGACAGAAAAGAACAACTCAACTTCTGCAGCTAATAATTATTGAAAGGATTAAGATTTTTTGACAGAAGTAATTTACAAATCTGTTTAACTTTCTGGAGCCAGTTGATATGAAATTTTTTAAATTTTTCCAGGAACACCCCTTTTAAGGTCTGTTTTTGTATTATTTTTTTTAAACTAATTTTTTATATATGAGCACAGTACAGCTAGTTCAATATGAATTACCGTATTTATCGGCGTATAACACGCACATTTAAAACTTAAATTCAAGGCAAAAAGTCTGCCTGCGTGTTATACACCGATAAATCTTTTTGTCACTGATTTAAAGTGGCCGCAGCAGCGGCTGCTTGTTAAGGATTAGCAGCCTGGCCGCGGACACTTTAAATCAGTGACCAGCGCGCGGCTCCCCCTTTGTTTTTTTTAAATTTTCCTTCTTTTCCCCTCTGCTTTTTATTGTATTGTTTTTTTTTTTAATCTTCGTTACCTAGCCGCGCTCGGCAGGCCAGGTCCGGTGTCGGCTGCAGTCAGTGAAGCCGGATGAGTGATGTCCTCTGCTAGCTCCGCTGCACAAGATCAGGGACGTCCCTCATTCAATGCTGCTGCCGCTGTGACTATTCTAAGGTGGCTGCGGTTGGGCTGCCAGCGGCGACCACACTGACCAGCGGCGGATGCAGAGAATGATGAGTGACGTCCCTGATGCTGTGCAACCGGCAGAGTAAGTCACTCATCCAGCTTCACTGACCGCAGCCCGCAAGACCCGACACCGGACCTGGCCTGCCGAGCGCGGCTAAGTAAGGAAGATGGGAAAAATGTATATATCAAAAACGGTGAGAAGGGGGCATGGTGAGAAGGGGGCATGGTGAGAAGGGGGCATGGTGAGAAGGGGGCATGGTGAGAAGGGGGCATGGTGAGAAGGGGGCATGGTGAGAAGGGGGCATGGTGAGAAGGGGGCATGGTGAGAAGGGGGCATGGTGAGAAGGGGGCATGGTGAGAAGGGGGCATGGTGAGAAGGGGGCATGGTGAGAAGGGGGCATAATGATGAGAGAAGGGGGCATAATGATGAGAGAAGGGGGCATAATGATGAGAGAAGGGGGCATAATGATGAGAGAAGGGGGCATAATGATGAGAGAAGGGGGCATAATGATGAGAGAAGGGGGCATAATGATGAGAGAAGGGGGCATAATGATGAGAGAAGGGGGCATGATAAGAGAGGGGTGGGGGCATGATAAGACAGTGGGGAATGATGAGAGGGTAAGGGGGGGGGGGGGTGTAAATGTGGCACACGGGCTGATAAAAGGGGAGGAATTATGTGGCACTGGAAGGGGGGACCAAACTGAAGTTCAGGCAAAATCAAAGTTAGAGGGATGATATGGCATTTAGTCTTTCATTTATCTTATATGTATTTTATTTTTTTTTACTTAAATTTCCCTATTAAAATGGGGGTGCGTGTTATACGCCGATAAATACGGTACTTGAACAGCACAAATGTAAAATATTAGTCTTTATTAGATGACAAATCCTTGTTTGTGCTAGAAGAAAAAAAATGCAGTTTTCTTATCTTTTATCTTGACTCTGATTTTAAATTGCTTACTTCCAGAGGAGGAAAATCTGCCTTGGTCTTGGAATATTCACAGCAAATTACTGTACAAAGTAGTTGTGATTTTTTTTTTTTTTTTTTGTTATTGTGAATTGTTGCCATTAAAATCAATGGAGAAGATAAGATCTGCACCAAATCCACATTCTTTTCTTTAAAGTTTTTTTTAAATCCATGGCCAAATCCACACCAAAATCCAGCTGGCTACATTCACTGACTACAAGCAGACATCTTAGTAATTGGAAAGAATTATTTCCACAAAGTACATACATAGAAAATGTATGAGTCCTGAATGCCAGTCTAGGCGGGAGGGCAACAAGCATCTCTAGAGGCTGCGGAGTTCCATTCAAAGTTCTTTTATTTATCTCTATGCACAATCCTGTAGAACTGAGGAGGGACAGCATTGGGACACTGGGGGGCATTTACTAGGATGTGTGTGATTTAGTTAATTTTTTTGTTTGTTTTTCTTGTTTTTTTGTGTGACTCTGCCAAATGTATTAAATGGTCGCAGGGTATTTGATAAATTTTATGGAGGATTCACGTCTTCTGAAATGTCACTCTCCACATACACCAAAAAGCTACGCTAGGTCTGGGCTGGTGTAGAATTGCGACTTTTTGTTTATTTTTTTGCGAAAGTTATGGTTGATGAATTAATTACCACTGGACAAGACTAACCCTTAACAGCTGGTCTGTATGCTCTTTAAAAAAAAGTGTAAATCGAAAAGGCACTAAAAAATAGCCTTAGGTGCAGCGCTGCACCTAAATACAGACAAATCTAGACACCAAAAGACAGCTCTAAAGACAATGGTAAATGCCCCCAACTGTTCTCACCTGTCAGGTCCTGGAACTGTTGAAGTCCTGGGGACCTGACAGGTTCTCTTTTAAATAGGCTTTATTTTCAGAAACCATGATACTTAGACTGTGTGTTATTATAACATGTGTGATATCAACAATGTATGAAGTCAGATTTTTTTCTTTATAAGCATTTTTCATTGTCCATAATAACATTGTGTGGTCTTTGTTTTATCTATCTAGACACAAACTTGGAGATCAGAAAACTAGAAAGTGTCTTGGAAGGGATGAGTTTCGCCTGCTCCACTATGCCGGAGAAGTGAACTACAGCGTGGCAGGTAATTTGTACTACTTCCTTTAATTGGATTAATGTAAACCTGGCATTCGAATGTGAACACCACACAGCATGCCATGTGTAACTCTTGGATGAGTAATACTAGCATATATGTCATATAACCATTTGATTGTATCTATTTCAAGAGTTTCATATTGTGGCACACTGTGTGAAAGTTATATGAATCTACAATTGCCCTTTTAATTTGGTAAATATCCTTCTGTTGGGCTATGTTCACACGGCCGTTGTCTCCCATCTAGATCTTGTCCGTTATTGCCTCCTAAACGGACCATTCTATTAACGATGCAAAGGGATGCTCTTTAGTGGCATCCGTTTGCATCAGTTTTTCATCCGTTAGTATCAGCCGTCTACAGACTCCTGCAGTTGGGACTACTACTACTCGCATCATGGAACAGACTTTTTTTTTCATGATGGGAGTAGTAGTTCCCTGGCTGTGGGAGTCTGCAGGCGGCTGGGAGGCTAGATTAGTGCTTGAACTACTACCCTCATCATGGAACAAAGTCTGTTACATGTTGGGCGTAGTAGTAGAGGGGCTGAGGGATTGATGGCACAGAGTCTCACTTCTGAGACCGATGCGATCAGAAATTATTAACCAGGGGAGCTGGCGGCATGCTCCGCAACCCTGTGATGTAGATCGTGTGTGTGTTACTTTAATTTTCAAATACCCCGCCGGGAGCCCTGAATGGCCGGCACCGAGGGGCCATTCAGGGCTCCAGGCAGGGTTTTTAAAGTCATTAGCGAGGATTGTAATGGTGAACTACACTGGCGGCCGGGAAAGCATTGCGCTGCGTTCCCCGGCTGCCCTGACACGCTGCAGGGGGCAAGATCCATAGGTAGCGCAGCGGGGAGCAATATACATAGCTAGTGCAACGGGGGGCAATATACAAAGCTAGCGCAGTGGGGGGCCAGAAATATAGTGCTATCTATGTATATTGCCCCCCGCTGTGATACCTATAGATCTTGCCCCCTGCTATGCCATCTATGTATATTGCCCCTCGCAGCACTTACATATGTTCCCCCCCCAGCGCATCTGTGAAGTATGCTATCAGCAGCGCATCATGCTGCTGGCCGGGGAAGGCAGCGCAATGCCGGCCGCTTCCCGGACAGCAGATGCGCTGCTGATAGCATACTTTACACAGATGGTGCTCCGAGGGACATTTGTATAGAAGTGCTGCAGGGGGACAGATATATATCCCTATATATCTGTCCCCCTGCAGCGCTTTTATACACATTTGTCCCTGGCAACACTATGTGTGAAAAGTATGTTATCAGCAGCGCATCTGCTGGCCGGGAAGCGGCCGGCATTGCGCTGCCTTCCCCGGCCAGCAGCATGATGCGCTGCTGATAGTATACTTCACAGATGCGCTGGGGGGGACATATGTAAGTGCTGCGAGGGGCAATATACATAGATGGCGCAGCGGGGGCTAGACATGTAGTGCTATATGTCTGGCCCCCCACTGCACTAGCTATGTATATTGTGGCCCCCCCCCCCGCTGCGCTACATATAGATCTTGCTACCCTGCAGCGCTTCTATACATATGGAACAGCAGCGTGTCGGAGTAGCCAGGGAACGCAGCACAATGCTTCCCCGGCCGCCAGTGTAGTGCAGCACTATAATCCTCGCTAATGACTTTAAAAATCCATCCGAGAGCCCTGAATGGCCCCTTGGTGCCGGCCATTCAGGGCTCCCGGCCATTCAGGGCTCCCGGCGTGGTATTCGAAAATGAAAGTAAAACACACACAATCTAAATCGCATGGTTGCGGATCATGCCGCCCGCTCCCCTGGTTAATAACTTCTGATCGCATCGGGTCTCAGACGTGAGACCCAGTGCGATCAATCCCTCAGCCCCTGTACTACTACCCCCAGCATGGAAAAGACTCTGTTCCATGATGGGGGTAGTAGTACAAGCACTAATCTAGACTCTCCAGACTCCCGCAACCTGGAAACTACTACTCCCATCATGGAAACAAATCTCTTCCATGATTGGAGTAGTAGTAATCCCGCAGCACAGCAAGAGTTTGCTGATTTTCACTCCTTTTGAGCATGCGGATTGCAAAACGAGCATGAATTTAAGGGTGCAGACGGCCGTGTGAACGAGCCCTTAGTCGTTTTTGGTAAACTAAACATTTAGTTTAGTCTTAACTTATGTGACATTTTGACTTCTGCTCTAATTCACATATCTGTTTTTTGTGTCCTATTCACTAAAAAATGTATCCAGAAAAGTGGAATTGTGCAGGTCACAAAAGGTTAACTAAAAACACTCACACCCTACACGTGTAATGAAGGAAATATTGCACCAAAAATGGTATCTCAGTCCTCAGTGTACCTTCCTGTCTAATGGTTGAATGTAAGATGGGTAAATAGATTGCTTCTACATATACTAAATATAATTGAATAAACAAGACAGTTACCGTATAGAAATAAAAATAAAACTGACCACAGGGCCCTTGTGGCTGATATAAAATGAATAGACCTTTTTTCACATATAAAAGTATAATTTCACTAGGAAGTGAATATATAATAAGGTTTGATGGAATACACCTTATGATAGTATCGTTAGAATCATATGGAACTGTGCTCCAAAGTAAACATCTGCAAATTAAAATAAAAGAGCAAAAACAAATGTCCTGTGGAGAAAGATGTAACGGCAAGTTCCTAATGAGTTATCCTACAAAGGGATAATATCCGCCAACAAAGTAATATGTTGCCAAAATGTCTGCCAATGTATTCAAAGGACCAATATATTGCCAACTGATGTTCAGTACAGTAATAGCGCTGTGTGACTTTTTAACATGGTATAGTAACCTTTGGGAAAGAATAGAGTGTATGGTACTATGAACTGCTCTACGTTGCCTGGATCTCCAGTCTCTCTGACTCAAGCTGGCGGCGCCAGCTCTCGTCTGCAGCGTCTCTGCCAGCAAGCTTCATATGGCATCTGACGTAATCTGTCAGCTGATCGTTATAGCCGCGTAACAGTCTGTTAGCTGATTATGGTAGCGGAGTAAAAAGTGCACGCTTTATAAAAGTTTTTCTTTAGTCCATAAAAGTCCTTGGCAATGGCCGAATGAATGGAAATAGAGTTGTCGGCTTAGTAGGGTTGTCTGTACTTCACCATACTAAACATGTTTCAGGGTACAAGAAACATGCAGTAAGACCCCTTCTTCAGTGGTATATAATTAAATCTACTAACACTTTCCCTCTATTTCACCTGGCCTCTAATTGTGTAACTCATAAAACCTAGCATGGAGAACGGTTGTTTAACTGATTATGAAAAGTTGTCTTTAGGACATGTTCACACTACTATTTCTACCATAGTGCCTTATTGATGTGTTTTATCTACAATTTAATGTTTTATTGATCATAATATATAAGGAGTGGTACAGTTGACACTATTTTAGTAAAATGCAAGGTAATATGTATATAAAAACACGAAAATTGCAAAAATAACCGTAAAGAGAAAAAAAATGAATTAACTGAATTTTATGATGTCAATTAGTAGAATGAGAATCATTTTGGGGGTCATTGAAATTTGTGGGATGAACCCCAGAAAGATTCCCGTCCCTTTACAGATACCCAAACAACTCTAAGCTAGCATTTAAAGGGGTTCCGAACGCTGGAGCTGGCAGCTCGTGACGTCATTGCTCCGCCCCCTCATGATATCACACCCGCCCCCTCAATGCAAGTCTATGGGAGGGGGCGTGACAGCCGTCATGCCCCCTCCCATAGACTTGCATTGAGGGGGCGGGGTGTGACGTCATGAGGGGCGTGGCTATTAAGTCACGTGCTGCCGGCTCCAGCGTTCGGAACGGTTTGTTACAAACACTGACCAGTGGAGTACCCCTTTAAGCACCTTGGCTCCAAACTTTCAAACTCGTTGATTTTCTTACACCCTGCCTTCAACATTTCCTCCACACCAATTTTTCTTTATAACCTGGAAACCTACAAATGTTAATCTAAAGGGCTGTTAATTATGGACCCGAAGTTAATTTTATTTCATCCACAAGAGCCCTGTGGTCTGTTTTATTTCTATTGCTATATGGTAATGTTGTTTTTGTTTTTTTTTTTGTTTTTTTTTATTAACCCCTTAAGGACCCAGCCCAAATATACCTTAAGGACCCAGCCATTTTTTGAACATCTGACCACTGTCACTTTAAGCATTATTAACTCTGGGATGCTTTTACCTTTCATTCTGATTCCGAGATTGTTTTTTTGTGACATATTCTAGTTTGTTAGTGGTAAAATTTTGTCGATACTTGAATCATTTCTTGGTGAAAAATTCCAAAATTTTATAAAAAAAATTGAAAATTTAGAATTTTTTTTTTTCACTTTGAAGCTCTCTGCTTATAAGGAAAATGGATATTCCAAATAAATTGTATATTGATTCACATATACAATATGTCTACTTTATGTTTGCATCATAAAGTTGACATGTTTTTACTTTTGGAAGACATCAGAGGGCTTCAAAGTTCAGCATCAATTTTCCAATTTTTCACAAAATTTTTCTTATTAAAAATACCCCACAAATGACCCCATTATAAAAACTGCACCCCTCAAAGCATTCAAAATGACATTCAGAAAGTTTGTTAACCCTTTAGGTATTCATTTTATACACTCGCATGTTGTTGTAGACCCAGTTTTTGAATTTTTACAAGGGGTAATAGATGAAAAATCCCCCCAAAATTTGTAACCCAATTCCTCTTGAGTAAGGAAATACCTCATATCTGGATGTCAAGTGTTCGGCGGGCGCAGTAGAGAGCTCAGAAGGGAAGGAGCGACAACGGGATTTTGGAGAGTGAATTTTGCTGAAATGGTTTTTGGGGGCATGTCACATTTAGGAAGCCCCTATGGTGCCAGAACAGCAGAAAACCCCCACATGGCATACCATTTTGGAAACTACACCCCTCAAGGCACGTAACAAGGGGTCCAGTGAGCCTTAACACCCCACAGGTGTTTGACGACTTTTCGTTAAAGTCGGATGTGTAAATGAAAAGAATAATGTATTCACTAAAGTGCAGTTTTTTCCCCAAATGTATCCTTTTTACAAAGGGTAATGGGAGGAAATGCCCCCCAAAATTTGTAACCCCATCTCTTCTGAGTTTATAAATACCCCATGTTAGGACGTAAAATGCTCTGCGGGCGCACTACAATGCACAGAAGTAAAGGAGTCACATTTAGCTTTTGGAAAGCAAATTTTGCTGAAATGGTGTTTGGGGGGCATGTCGCATTTAGGAAGCACCTAGGGTGCCAGAACAGCAAAAAAAAACACATGGCATACTATTTTGGAAACTACACCCCTCAAGGAACATAACAAGGGGTACAGTAAGCCTTAACACCTCACAGGTATTTCACGACTTTTTGTGAAAGTTGGATGTGTAAATGAAAAAAAAGTTTTTTTCACTAAAATGCTGTGTTTTCCCCAAATTTTACATTTTTACAAGGGGTAATAGGAGAAAATGACCACCAAAATTTGTAACCCCATTTCTTCTGAGTATGGAAATACCCCATGTGTGGACGTCAAGGGCTCTGCTGGCCCACTACAATGCTCAGAAGAGGAGGAGCGCCATTGAGCTTTTTGGAAAAGAATTTGTTTGGAATGGAAGTCGGGGGCCATGTGCGTTTACAAAGCCCCCCGTGGTGCCAGAACAGTAGACCCCCACCACATGTGACTCCATTTTGGAAACTACACCCCTCACAGAATTTAATAAGGGGTGCAGTGAGTATTTACACCCCACTGGCGTTTGACAGATCTTTGGAACAGTGGGCTTTCATTTTCACGGATCACTGTTCCAAAAATCTGTCAGACACCTGTGGGACGTAAATGCTCACTGTACCCCTTATTACATTATGTGAGGGGTGTAGTTTCCAAAATGGGGCACATGTGGGGGGATCCATTGTTCTGGCACTATGGGGGCTTTGTAAACACACGTGGCCTTCAATTCCGGACAAATTTTCTCTTCAAAATCAATGGCGCTCCTTCTCTTCTGAGCATTGTAGTGCACCCGCAGAGCACTTTACATCCTCATATGGGGTATGTTCTTACTCAGAAGAAATGGGGTTACAAATTTTGGGGGGCTTTTTTTTTTTTTTTCCTATTTTCCCTTGTGAAAATGAAGAATTTAGGGTAACACCAGCATTTTAGTGAAAACATTTTTTTTCTCTTTTTCCCATCCAACTATTTTGTCAAACACCTGTGGGGCGTAAATGCTCACTATACCCCTTGTTACGTTCCGTGAGGGGTGTAGTTTCCAAAATGGGGTCACATGTCGCTATTATTTTTTTTGTGTTTATGGCAGAACCGCTGTAAAATCCGCCACCCCTGTGCAAATCACCAATTTAGGCCTCAAATGTACATAGTGCCCTCTCACTCCTGAGCCTTGTTGTGCGTCCACAGAAAATTTTACGCCTACATTTGGGGTATTTCCGTACTCAGGAGAAATTGCGTTACAAATTTTGGTGGTCTTTTTTTGCTTTTAGCGCTTGTCAAAATAAAACTTATGGGGCAAAACCAGCATGTTAGTTTAAAAAAATAAAAAATTTACACTGACAGGCTTGTGTAGACCCCAACATTTCCTTTTCATAAGGGGTAAAAGGAATAAAGCCCCCCAAATTTGTAGTGCAATTTCTCCCGAGTTCGGAAATACCCCATATGTGGCCCTAAACTGTTTCCTTGAAATACGACAGGGCTCTGAAGTGAGAGAGTGCCATGCGCATTTGAGGACTTCATGGGGATTGCATAGGGGTGGACATAGTGGTATTCTACGCCAGTGATTCCCAAACAGGGTGCCTCCAGCTGTTGCTAAACTCCCAGCATGCCTGGACAGTCAGTGGCTGTCCGGAAATGCTGGGAGCTGTTGTCTTGCAACAGCTGGAGGCTCCGTTTTGGAAACACTGCCGTACGATACGTTTTTCATTTTTATTGGGCGGGACAGTGTAAGGGGGTATATATGTAGTGTTTTTCTCTTTATTTTGTGTAAGTGTAGTGTAATGTAGTGTTTTTAGGGTACATTCACACTGGCGGGCATTTACAGTGAGTTTACCGCTAGGAGTTTGCGCAGCAGCGAAAAATTTGCCGCAGCCCAAACTTGAAGCAGAAAACTAACTGTAAACCTGCCTGTGTGAATGTACCCTGTACGTTCACATGGGGGGGGGGGGGGCAAACCTGCGCCGGTCCTGTGTTGTTTCCCGATTCTGCCCCGCCTACCGAAAGTAAAGCCCCCCCACCCCCGATCTGCTATTGGTCATCGCGTCTTGATGATCAATAGCAGGGATAGGAGGGGTGGCACCCCTGCCACCTCACTCCTATCGCTTCAGGGGGATCGTGGGTGTCTTGGACACCCGCGATCCCCCTTCTATTCCGGGTCATTGGGTCACCATAGACCCGAATCGGCGCAAATCGCCGACATGGGGGGAGTCTGACCCCCCTGGGCATTTGCGCGGGGTGCCTGCTGATCGATATCAGAAGGCACCCACCCCATTCTCCGGCCGGCGCGCGGCGGGGACAGAAATTCCCACGGGCGTATGGGTACGTCCTGGGTCCTTAAGTACCAGAAAGCCAGGGCGTATCCAGACGCCCTAGGGTCCTTAAGGGGTTAAATGTGTTTTTTATTCAATTATATTTAGTGTATTTAGTTATTCTGATCTAGATGGCCTCTCATATAGGAGCAATCCATTTACCCATCTTACATACAGCCATTAGATTGGATGGTACACTGAGGGCTGAGATACCATTTTTGTGCTGTGAATAATGAATCTACCTTGTGCATCCCTTATATTGTAAGGGGTTGTAATATTTTAATGTTATTTAAATTTGCAAAACAAGTCTACAGTGCATTCAGAAAGTCTTCCAACCATTTGATTTTTTTTCTCACATTTTGTTAATCTGCACTCAATACCCCATAATGCCAAGTGAAAACAGAATGTTATAAATCTTTGCTAATTTATTGAAAAGGAAAAAACTAAAATATTGCATTGACATAAGTATTCAGACCCTTTACTCTGTACATGGTTAAAGCACCTTTTGCAGTGATTACAGCCTCCAATCTGGGTAGGATGCCACACCGTGTAGAAACATCTTAGAGATGATCAAGAGAAACAGGAGGCCCCAGAGCTAAATTTCAAGTGTCATAGCAAAGGGTCTGTATACTTGTTAAATTTGCAATACATCTTATTTTATAACAATTAAAATATTACAGCTGAAGAGGTTTTCTGGGCTTGACAAAAACAAATTACCAGGGGGCAGGGATTTTGTGGGAAAATGTTAAAATAACTGCTCAGTTTATTGCACCGCTGTTTTATAATGCCCCGTTGACGACACCCCAATTCCTGCATCCCCCTTTCCCCACGTTGCCTGCAGCCAATCACTGGCCTTGATGGTCACAGATCTCAGCTACAGGGACATCAGTGGGGCACTTCTGCTAGGACTCTAGAACAGCTATGTTGCTGGTGACCGGTGGGGCAAGATTGGTGGTTTATTTTCCCTCGCCCCCTGGCAGTTTTTGGCAAGAATGGAAAACCTGTTTAATAAGGACAAATATGCAACGCTGCAAGGTTCTTCATCTATTCTCTCTTAACTTTTCTTTAGGGTTTTTGGATAAGAACAACGATCTACTGTTTAGGAATCTGAAAGAAGTAAGTGAATGAATGTGTGTTTGTGTGAGAACCTATAATACCCAGCTACCTGATGCATTTTTATTTTGGATTTAACATTTTTGTCATACTGGAATGCCAAGCCTCTTGGGGAACAGCAACTGAACATTTACCTGTTCTTTTCTATTAAAGGTTATGTGTGACTCTGGAAATCCAATTGTTCATCAGTGCTTTGAAAGATCTGAGCTGACAGACAAGAAAAGGCCAGAGACGGTATGAGCAGTGGTCCAAGTGACCGGAACATTCATGCAATCCACACGGCACATTCTGTAATCTTATGTACTCCTCAGCTGGCCCCTATGGACACACACATGAAAGATGTTTTTAGCACTACATTTTCTTAACACTTCTATTTTCTGTAAATTGGTTGCTATGGTTAGCAGCTATATTGTGTAGTGGGTTCCAGAAATGTCCCCCATCAATACAAGTAGGAAACATGTATCACTCATTTCAGCACATACTTTTAAGTTTTTACAAACTGGATGGTAATTTGTTGGTTTGTGTGCTATTTCTTTTTTCTTCTTAGTTCATTCTTGTACATGCAGTTGTAATTGTGCTGTACATATTGCCAAATGCCATAACTGTAGTGTACTGTATTTGTACAAGGCATTCTGGTCCTACAAATAGTGTCTGTCAGGTTAAGTTTCCTAAAAAGATCAGCTCTTTAAAGTAAATGTCCATCATCGGACAACACCTTGGTTTGTTTATTGAAGTGAGTCCAGAATTTTGAGCAGGATATTTACCATTATGACTCTGTAGCAGGCAGAGTACAATGCTTGAAATCCGATGCATGTAGTTAAAAGATTTGAAGCTTTGTTCGAGGGGAAAAAAAATGAGCTCTGATTGGGATGGAGCGATAATAAAAAAAAAAAAAAAAAACACGTATGTGGAAAGGCCAGTGTGAAAAGTGGATGCTCTCTTTATTTATCCTCACCTCTTGGATACCTATTTGGGTGTTACTGTGGGGATGTCCACTCAACAAAGTGGAGCATTTGGGTTGGTAAAGAGGAGTCCCTGCCGCCATGTATTGCAGGTGTCTGCAACCTCTACCAATGAGAACAACTTATGACCGGTGGGACACTTAGATAGACTAGTCTGTGCTGGATAACCACTTTGGCAAGACACAGGTCATGCACCCAGAGATCACTGTGTCTTGCTTTCTGAATTGTGCTACATCATAGCACGTAAGGGAATAAGGTTGCATTGCTACAATCACAAATGCGTCCAGTATGGATTTTCTGTTATTGTCAGGTTACTGTCACAACCACCTTAAGCTTGAAATGCTATCATTACATTATCTAAGATGCAGCACAATGCAGGGAGAGAGTCTCTGTGTAGCTCTATCCCTAACATACATGTGGCTCTGCATCCACTTTCTGTATATACTGAAGATGCTGATCGAGCTGCTTTTGCTCTACTGCTGCAAGGACATTTCTGTTCTAGAAAACGAATTACGTATGATTATTTTTATTTTTTTCATTTTTTTATTTGTTTTATTTAGGCAGCAACTCAGTTCAAAGCCAGTTTAGCAAAATTGATGGAAATTCTCATGTCCAAGCAGCCTTCATATGTGCGATGCATGAAACCAAATGATTCTAAACAAGCAGGTTAGTGTTAATTTTATACCCATTCATATTACAGGTCCAAATAATAAAAGCTTCCCTGGGTTACATAAGATCGGTTTTATAACACGATTATTAGTAAACCCAATAGCATTTTAAATGAAGTGACCCTAAAAATCTCATTAGCCCTATAGTTGCCCTACAGTGAATGATTCCCTAGAAATCTGAATACTTCTAAAGGATTTTCTGCTGTTATTTGGTTTTGCTTTTTTGCTCTTTTTCCAGTATGTTTTAGAAAGGAAAATGTTTTATATGGATATATGGAGTGTTCAGAAACCTATTGTATGGTAAAAGGCACTATGTCCATCTTTGTTGTTTACTTGGTTCATATCAAATGAAAAATTAAGCAACTGATCCTGAAAAGGTATCTTTCTTGCTTATTAGACAAATGTGCACTATGCAGGAAAGTAATTTGTTTAAATGATGTGTATTCAGTTGGAGATGAAGGTTCTTGCTCTGTTTCCAAAGCACCTGTTTTCAGCACTAGACCCAGTGCCATAGAATCACATAACACAGCGTCCCACGCTGGAAACGGGTGCTTTGGAGACAGAGCAGGAAACGTTGTCTCCTACTGCATAGTTATGGTTCCCCATTCAGGGATTTTGGCTTTGAATTTAAAATGGATGTATATCATTTTGTAAAATGACATTGCACATTTTTCAGAAAATTGACCATAGCAAGAGAGGTACACTTGAAGTCTTAGTCAACTCTTTCTGTCCCCTACTTTATGCTAAATTACATTTGGTAAGTTATCCTGAAGTAGGGGAGACCTCGAAGATTGTTGCCAGAAAAAAAGACCATCTGTACCATCTAGTCTGCCCTTTATGTAAAATATTTTCTCAAGTGTTTTCTGAAGACAGTATGTAGGATTACACTACCCAAAATATTTGCTGTCTGTTACCTTAGTCTGCATAAGAGCTGTAGAAACAAAACAGGTAATTGATCTTTAAAGGGGTACTCCGCCCCTAGAAATCTTATCCCCTATCCAAAGGATAGGGGATAAGATGTCAGATCACGGGGGTCCCGCTGCTGGGGACCCCCAGGATCTCGGCTGCAGCACCCACCTCAACGGCTTCCGGCAACGCTGGAGGCTTCGGATCCTGACCACTCAAGCGAAAGAGCGTGATGTCACGACTCCGCCCCTGTGTGAGGTCACACCCCGCCCCTCAATGCAAGTCTATGGGAGGGGGCGTGACGGCCGTCACGCCCCCTCCCATAGACTTGCATTGAGGGGACGGGGCGTGACGTCACACGGGGTGGAGTCGTTACTTCACGCTCTTTCACTCGCATGGTCTAGATCCGAAGCCTCCAGCGTTGCCGGAAGCCGTTGAGGTGGGTGCTGCAGCCGAGATCCCGGTCCCCAGCAGCGGGACCCCCGTGATCTGACATCTTATCCCCTATACTTTGGATAGGGGATAAGATGTCTAGGGGCGGAGTACCACTTTAAGACCTATTTTTTTTTTTTTAAGTAGCTTCATTTTTTATTTCAAATGTTTTGGGACAGGGGAAAAAATCTGTTGTGAAGGTTTACATGCTTTTGAAAAACTGATCTTTAGAGCAGGATACTGATGGGGTCTGATCCCCCTCCTCATCAGCAGAATGAAGGCTCACATCCTCTTCCTTGTTTACACTGACACAGCCCAATACATGTGAGTGGGGCTGTATTCACCTAAATGGGATAGGACACCACTACTGGCACAGTTATCTGTGTGGTTTAGCTACTGTTCCTGTGTCAACAAAGAAGCAAGCAATACCGTGTCTTTACTCGGCTGTACTCCACCAGTGGTCAAACACTTAAACATTAATGACCTAACCTTATGGAGAGATAAAGTTCTAGAAACCCCCTTTAAGAATGTGTATTATAGGAATTGGTGAACTGTATCTGTGTGTTTATGGCTTTGTGTTGTATACTGATGGTAACCTAACTTTATGCGCTCTAACCATCTAGCTCGTTTTGATGAGGTTCTCATTAGACACCAGGTGAAATATTTGGGGCTTATTGAGAATGTGAGAGTACGCCGTGCTGGATTTGCATATAGGAGAAAATATGAGATATTCTTACAGAGGTAATAAGAATTTAAATACATTTTTTTTCACCTTGCTAAATACCAATGTGTACAGGTCCACATTCTACTTTTATATCTTCAGGTACAAGTCACTTTGCCCTGAAACCTGGCCAAATTGGGATGGGCGAGTAGCTGATGGAGTGGCAGTACTTGTCAAGAGCCTTGGTTATAAACCAGAGGAATATAAAATGGGCAGGTAAGCTGTGAGTGACTTCCTTTTTTTGTTGATAATAGGCTGTGTTCCCACAGTACATTTGCAGTGTACGTTTAACACATGCCTCAGGAAAAGTATCAATAAATGTGATGTCTGATTATTTTAGATAGGTACTAAGGTATACATTGCAATCTTAAACATTGACTAATAGATTTTAGTCTGCTGTCACCAGTTGTTTTAGGAATGTTCTTCATTGCAGCATAAAAAATTTCATGTTATGACTTTATGTATTTTCTTCAGGACAAAAATTTTTATTCGTTTCCCCAAAACCCTCTTTGCTACAGAGGATGCCTTAGAAGTGAGAAAGCAGGGCATAGGTTTGTTGTTTTTGTCTTATTACATTTTGATTTTTGTTTGGTCTCTTGTCTTAGTTCTCTTGTTTGTCTTCCATCTTGCTTGTGTTTCTAGTTGGTAAATGCGTTGCATTATGTTGGTGCGTAATACTTGATAGTGCTTTGAAACCACTTTCCCATTTATCTATCATCACATTTATGTGTGTATTTAAACAGAATGTACATGAACTGTCATGCTGTGTCTGTAACACAAGATTGACTTTGGTCCTTTTATTATAGCAACCTTCCTCCAGGCTAGGTGGAGGGGATATCTTCAGAGACAAAAATTCCTACATATGAAACATTCCGGTGAGTATGCCATGTATATGCAACCATACATGACAGGTATATGGAGGGTGGATTATTGAGCCACTTACTTATAGGTTACCAACAGGCAACCCAAAGAAACCCTATTATCCCCATATACCCAATTTGTTATATAATATATATATGTGTGTGTGTGCAATCTTTATTATTTTGTGTTCCGCACATTAGACTTGTTTAAAATCAACACATGCCATATTGTCCTAGTTTGTGAAAGGTATCTTGACCATCCGGTCTAATAGAGCGCAAGAGTCTGTCAATACAAGGTGCCTGCAGATCCACCTGTATTCATAGGAATATTGGACAATGGCATCTGGTTTAAAAAAAGATTTAACCAGCCCAGTTAAATTGTTTTTAAACCAGACGCCATTCTCCAATATTCCTATGAATACAGGTGGCCCTGCAGGCACCTTGTAAATAATAAAGATTGCACAAATATAATATACACAGTAATATATATATATATATATATATATATATATATATATATATATATATATATATATATATATATATATATATATATATATTTATTATAATATTCACAAATTGGGTATATGGGAAGAATAGTTTTATTTTTTTGTGTTGTTTGTTGGTAACCTATAAGTATGCCGTGTATATAACCCCATTTGTAGTGGTAGCTGTGATTTCTTCAGGTATATGAATAATGTAGATAAATTAATAGAATTATCTACAGTATCTTTCTCTATCTTCTAACATTCATGGTTGTATGAACTCTTGTGTAGGCATATTTGTAACTAGAACATAGTTGGTTATTGGTAAGCTGTCAACATAGTAACCTAGATGAAGTTGTAAATGTTGCTTTGGCTGAATATCTTATATTGGTTTCTAACTCTTTACAGTTATTGAGGCCTTACCAGTTTATAGACTGACCAGCATATGGCTGTTTTCAAAACTACTTTGGTCATAGTTTTGTGCTATTAAAGACAAAAATAAAACTATTCCTTTATTATACAGCCATACAAATCCAGTCTTGGTGGCGTGGAACAGTGGACCGTCGAAAGGCTGCCAAAAGGAAATGGGCTGTGGAAGTTGTTAGACGGTGAGTACAATAGTTTTCTATTAATGACAGATTACATTTTTTATTTTTTTATTTTTTGTACATGGAATAATAATTGCTAATATTTCGGTTATTCAGTATCCATATGTTTACAAGCTATTTGCATGAACTACAGAGTATTGTACTATAACAGTAAATATCATTTACTGTGGATGGGGATGGAAAAAGTAGTGCTAAGCATGAATTATAAGTAAATAAATTATCTCATCCTACCTTATAGGTTTATTGTTATTGCATTGGACTTAGTAGAGAATTTCTCATGAAGAGAAATTACAATATTTCTGACCTAGGAAAATAGAAATGAAAATATAGAGTCTACCTGTTAAGGGATAACATACAGACTTTTTCCTGTATTATGAACTATCGGAGTACCCGGTATTTCCTGTTTTTTCCTACCTAATCCTTGTGGGGGAGGAAAAGCAACTAAGGAGAAAGCTTTTGTCCTCCTATTCCATCCTTATATCCCGACCCATATCATATCTTGTTCTCACATCTCGGCCTCATATCCTGTCCTCACATCTCTGCCTCATATCCTGTCCTCACATCCCGGCCTCATATCCTGTCCTCACATCCCGGCCTCATATCCTGTCCTCACATCCCGGCCTCATATCCTGTCCTCACATCCCGGCCTCATATCCTGTCCTCACATCCCGACCCCATATCATATCATATCTTGTCCTCACATCCCGACCCCATATCATATCCTGTCCTCACATCCTGGCCTCATATCATATCCTGTCCTCACATCCCGACCCCATATCATATCCTGTCCTCACATCCTGACCCCATATCATCTCCTGGCCTCATATCATATCCTGTCCTCACATCCCGACCCCCCATATCATATCCTGTCCTCACATCCCGACCCCCCCCCATATCATATCCTGTCCTCACATCCCGACCCCCCCATATCATATCCTGTCCTCACATCCCGACCCCCCCATATCATATCCTGTTCTCACATCCCGACCCCCCCATATCATATCCTGTCCTCACATCCCAACCCCCCCCCATATCATATCCTGTCCTCACATCCCGACCTCATATCCAGTCCTTTCTATATCATATTCCCAACCTCATATTCTGTTCTCAGGTGGCGTGGCTTTGTGGGTGTGATTTGCAAGCCAAACTGATGCACAAAAAGAGTAGAAAATAAGAGGTGTAGCTTTGCAGAATGGGGCGTGGCATGCGGGGAGGGTGGGGCTTGCCAGCTGGACTGACGCACTCACCAGGAGATGTAGAGCGAAGCTTGTGGTGTAAGGTACTGGAAGTCCCATATGTACTTGCATGGGACTTGAAACAAAAACCTCATCCTTCACGTCAGGGGCTAGGTTAGGGTTAAATAAACTATCCAATATTTTTTGTAACATATAAGTAATATGTGTTCCAAATATTATTGAAATATCTCCAGCCATACGGAAGTTATGTTTGAACATACATTTCCCATAAACTTTCATGGGACTTTAACCCCTTAAGGACCAAGTCCATTTTGGTCTTAAGGACCAGGCCAATTTTTGTTTTTGAAGTTTTGTTTTCTCCTCCTCCCCTTCTAAAAATCAGAACGCTCTTAATTGTGCACTTAGAGACCTATATAAGGGCTTGTTTTTTGTGTTACCAATTGTACTTTGTAATGACATCAATCATTTCATAACAAAATCTACGGCAAAACAAAAAAAATTAATTGTGGGCTGGAATTGAAAGGGGGAGAAAAACACGTCATTTTGTAACTTTTGGGGGCTTACGTTTCTACGCAGTATACTTTTCGGTAAAAATGACACCTTATCTTTATTCTGTAGGTCCATACGGTTACAAGGATACCCAATTCATGTAGGTTTTATTTTATTTTACTACATGCACCAAAATTAGTATGCTTAAAATTGTCCTCTTCTGACCCCTATAATTTTTTTTATTTTTTCCGCATACAGGGCCATATGAGGGCTAACTTTTTGTGCCGTGATCTGTAGTTTTTATCGGTCCCATTTTTATTATGATGGGACTTTTTAATCACTTTTTATAAATATAACAATTTTATTTGCTATTCAAAACCCAAACTACCTGAGATGAAAGATTCACAGATTATGCCGTCCATGTATTATTACAGATTGAGTTGCTGGAAATTTTCCAAATTTACGAAGGTTTAGAAAAGTTGGCCAAAAAATAGTTTTTATTTTAAACTGTAAATACTGGGAGGAGGGGGGGGGGGGGGGATTTAGCTGCAGTTTCTCTGTTAATAGAGGGGAGAAACAACCCATTAGGAAGAGCCTGCTCAGATAGCAGCATGGAGTGAGAAGTTTTATTTACAAATGTTATGCCTCTATCACTTATATTCATTATAAAAATACCTCTTTTCATTAGCTCAGTGTTAGAAATCCTCTCAGGGGAAGGGGGTGTGTCTGTCCCTTGTGGTGGTGGGAGGTGATTGGTGTGTCTGCTCATGCAGTCTTGTCCATGAGTCATCTCTTGTTCATGACTCATGGACAAACTGATGCTGCTGCAGGACTGGTTAGTGTCCCAGTAGGTACGGGGACCCTTAGTGGTGGGATTTTCAGTAGCTGTAGTATTTGTTAAATATTAAAAAAAAAATTAAACAACCATATTACAAAAGGTCTTTAATTTTTATGAGTAATAACATATCAAACGTTTTTGGATCTGACAGCGCCCATTTAAAACATTACTGTCATTATAAAAACTTTTGCTGTATCATGCAGACATGTCAAAAGTTTTTCATGGTGGGTTTCTCAATGCTGAGATCCCTACCAATCGCTAGATACAGCCAGGGTGTGAAGCATCTTCTTCATGACAGTAACTCTTTAGGGTTAATTCACAATGGGCAGGTTGACAGAGTTGCCACCCATGTGAACTTACACTTAAGTGCTTGTCAATTTGCCTAACAAGCCACCAGAGGTTGTAAAGAAAGCAGAATCGGGGAAGGTTTACAATTTTCGTAACTCTTATGGACCAGGAAGTAATCGCTGTTGCTTACATATAGATGTAGACTTGCCTTATCAATGTGTATTTTTAACTTCAGATATAAGAATACAACCTCACCAGACTCCTCATTACTCATATTGTAGATGGTGATAAGATACTAATGAATGAAAAGTTTTGTTCATGTGTGATTTAGTCACAGACAGGTGTCTCTGAGACAGATTTTACTTTGTGCAAATATATGATGTAAAAGGAGGCAGATTAACAGATTATCACTGGGGTCTGTCAGGGACATAAAAGGAACAGGGTTAAGAACCACTAACCTGGTCTGCAGGATAAAATTAGTCTTTGGATTGTGATCTGAAGCTATATCATAGAAATTGATTTCCTAGTCATTATGGATCTGTATTGATAACTGTATTTTTATTTGGATATATATATATATACAGAATCGGCACACTAGATGTCCGTTTTCAGCAGCCCAGATACAGCAGGGTGGATCCCTGTATTTCCACTCTAAAAAAAGGGGTTATTAAAAAAAAATAAAATTGTGTATCGGCGCTGTAGGAGGTAAGAATCTTCTATAACACAACACTTACTTGAGTTAGATGAGAAAGTTCATATAGGATTCAATATTAGGAATAGGGCACTTCGTGATCCACTCTTCTGTTGATAATAGTTGTGCAGCTTCAATGCAGAGTTGCGGACAATCCACTAACTTCTAGTTTCTCTACAATGGTTCTGGGCGTCAGACGGAGCCTGAGTAGTCCTATGACACATGCAGGGTATCGAGTTGACAGGGAGCCGGACGCCGGGAGATCTGCCCCCGGCCGGAAGCGTCTCACCAGCTAGCTTCCCTGCTAATACAGAGCTAAGACGTGACCCAAAGAGCTACTAGTGACGTCACTACTGCAAGGGCATAGGGCCAAAAGGGATCTGACGCGTTTCAGAAAGTACACTGATCGCTTTTGGCCCTATGCCCTTGCAGTAGTGACATCGATAGTAGCTCTTTGGGTCATGTCTTAGCGCTTTATTAGCAGGGAAGCTAGCCGGTGAAACGATTCCGGCCGGGGAAGGTCTCCCGGTGTTCGGCTCCCTGTCATCTCGATACCCCGCATGTGTCATAGGACTACTCAGGCTCCGCCTGACACCCGGAACCATTGGGGGAAACTAGAAGTTAGTGGAGTGTCCGCAACTCCGCATTGAAGCTGTACAACTATTATCCACAGAAGAGTGGATCACAAAGTGCCATATTCCTAATACTGAATCCTATATGAATTTTCTCATCTAACTCAAGTAAGTGTTGTGTTATAGAAGTTTCTTACCTCCTACAGTGCCGATACACATCCTTTTTATAGTTGTTATTTTTATTTACTGGCTTTTTTTTCCTCTTCACATTGGTAGATGGTAGCTGATGGACACTTTAGACTAAACAGATGCTCTTCGGATAACAATCCGAGGTTCAGAAAGGGAGTGTCATGGTTGTCTAACCTAGCCACTTCATAGTGTTAGGTTTAAGTAAATGTAACTCTGAGTGACTATGATATTTATATTACATTCACCAATGCAGCCAGTGATGGTAATCTCAAGAACAGATTTGTTGTGCACGTACAGACAAGCTTTATTGTAGTGTAGTAGGTAGTAAAACAGTCAAGTGATTGTAGGGGCAAAAGGACATATGCAAACTCTGCAGGGCTCTGTACGGTTGGTAGAGACTGTACTTGGTCTTGCAGCTTTTCCTATTGAAGTGAATGGGATGAGCTGTAATACCAGGTACCATAGAATGTGTGGAGCAATTCCTGGTAGGAAATGAACAGACTGCAGCGTTCGCACAACCACTGCAGCTTCTTCAGTCAGGGTCGGCAGGGATGCCTGGAGTAAGACTCCCACCAGTCTGATATTGATGGCCTATCCTAAATATTTGCCATCAAATGTAAAATTCCCTGAAAGCCCATGAAGGTAAAATGAGTAATGAAACTGTGGATATGTTGTTTTATTGAACAACAGAACTTAACACAGCATGACATTTCCTAATATGTTTACAATGTTTCTCAGTTGCTCTTCATTGGGAGACACCTATACTGATGAGTATATGCTCTTGCCACTAGGAGGTGCTGACACTAGGAAAAAAAAGTCTGCTCCTCCCTGGGAGAATATACCCACCCTCTGGAAGTGAGGTAATCAGTTTTAGCTAGTGTCAGCAGGAGGAAAGACACATTTTTTTTTTTTTTTCCTTTATCTTTATTTTTCTAGGTGGGGTGACAGGAGCATGGCGCTAACCTGATCTCCCACATGCGACAAAGGGACACGGTGCATAAGAGTATGGGCCGTCAACCCCTTGTGGCCACCGGCTAGCACCTGGAGGTTGTACCCTGGGTCCAGGTCCCCCACTGCCCCTGCTTACCTCGCTGTGCACCATGTTGTTGCAGCGCTGCCATAAGCTAGCTGAAGACGCCCGAGGTGAGTATAGCCAAGAACTAGGTAAGCATTCTCCTAACCCCCCCTCCGTCCATTACTGGGAGTCCCTTTGGGGGGGTGACATATAGATAGTGGGTTCAAATCTATGGGAGACTCGGGGGATAATATATTTTTTCCCGGAGGAGGAAAAAAAACTTCACAATCCTCAGAGGCAACCTTGTTCTAGGCCGCAGCCTGGCGCTGCTGGCTACTCTGTCGCCTTTCTCGTTCGCAGACTCTGCAGTCTTGCGGATGGGAGATGCGAGTTGCATTGGAGGATAGTCGCCGACTCTCTGCAGCGGCTTCTCCGCAAGCCTCTTCCCCGCTGCTCCCCTCTCCCAGCCTTGCTAGCTGTTCACGCTCCGCCGACTGTTTTACTATAGAGCCAGGGGCTCCGCAGCCTGCAGGAGCTCGAGGCTTCGTGGTGGCACATAGCTCCGCCTTTCTCTTTCCCCTGACTCAACATGTGAGCTGGCAGGTCAGGCAACTCCTCCTCTCTGGCTCGCGCGCTGCTGGGGGCCATGACCAGTGAGGTATGCACCTCACACTGCGGCATCTAGCTCCGCCCTCCTTCCCCGCTGCGGGTGTCGGCGTTGCTCCTTAGGCAAAGCTCCTTTGCTCCAAGGCTGTAGCCCGGCGGGAGCCCTTTATCCTGGCCCGCTATTGTCCCCTACCTCGGAGCTGTGCGGCGGCTTAGTAGGCGCTTCTATAGCGTGCTGTTAGGAGATGTCGCTGCTCAAGGGACTTCCTTGCCTGCATTTTTGTTAATGTCCCTGCATAAGGGACATAGGTTCATGTAGGCAGTACTTTGCAGGGTGCCCTGCACCCCATGCTTCCCTCCAGCCACTTTATTAAATACTTAAAAAAAAGAGGGGGGAGTCCTTTTTGGGTGCTGTCTAGCGCCCTCTTGTGGCCACTAATTTATTTTTTGGCCCCTGATTTTCTTCCGTGCTCCCTCTAATGGCCTATAGCTATTACAGCTTTTGAGCTGCTATGGCTGTCTTTATCCCAAGGACTGTCTATAGGGTACCCTTTATTTGCTGCGGTCACCTTGTACTGGACCTGATATGGCAAATTCCATTGAGTCGCTCGAGCTATGCCTCGCACTGCAGTACCCCACTTTCTGTGGGAGGGTTCGAAGGAGTGATCCTGTGCGTTAAGGAATCCTATACCAGTCAGCCAGACAGTTGTCTGCATAGTTTACTACTACGTCGGGTCAACTACCATACACTTCCCACACCGTGGACGGAAGTTCAGTTAACCCACTGCCAAGGTGTAGTTTCGAGGAAGTCCCCCCATGTTGCTCACTTGCCCTGTACAATGCACCACATACTGGTTTGCAGGATTCTCTACTTTACCAGGTCCCTCTCTACATGCCCGCCGCTCTCATGGCTGACGGCTGGTGACCCACTTTCAGTGTGTGGTTCTGGATGCGGGACCCGGTGTGGCCATGGTCCCTATTCCATATAGCCAGACTGTCTGCATGGTTTCACCAGGTGAACTCCCCCATTCTTGCCACTTTCTCGACGACCTTTATACCTGTAAGTCAGACTGCCTGCATGTTTCCTTTCCCACATACATCCTTCATCTCTTGCATCTGCAACAGCAGTCCTGGGGTGTAACACCATTAGGAGATGAGGTGTGGGCATTTCCTGCAGTTTCCATGGCCTTTCACAGTAACAGCAGCACTCTCTGTTCCCCTTTCTAAGAGTACCACGTTGGTCTGCTAGGTTGTGACACACCATTGGATGCTGAGCCTGTCTTCCATACTGCCGGATTGTTCGATGTCTGCGGTTTCTTATGGGTCTGCAGTCTTGGTACCCCACTACTGTCGTGAGGTAACCATGTCTGTGTCCCTATGTATGCTAAGGTCCCTCTGCACGTGTAGAGCCCACTTTTCCTTCTGTCAGTGGGTGTGCCTCGGGCTTTCCTGTGATCTTTGTTTCCACAGGTCTGCGGCAGTTGAGCACCACTGTTCTGACATGGGGCCTGATGGGGTGACAGTTCAGCACCCCCCCCCCCCCCCCCCAATGTCTCCAGGTATCTTCCTGGGTACTTTTGCAGGGTGGCTCGGGCGCCTGCTCTGTCACCTTAGTCACGACCGTGATGGCGTTTGCGCCCATCTAGTCCAGGGTTTCATTCTGTTGGGGTGTCCCTCTCTACGCAATTGGTTGCTGTGTGTGTGCTTCTTGCTCTGTTACCTTAGTCACGACCGTGATGGCGTTTGCGCCCATCTAGTCCAGGGTTTCATTCTGTTGGGGTGTCCCTCTCTACGCAATTGGTTGCTGTGTGTGTGCTTCTTACTTGCATTCGTAGTCATGACTTTGTATCCTTGCCCAGCACCAGTGTCCAGGATTCTGATCTTTCTGGGGACTAACATTGGCTCCTCTGTACATCAATATGTTGTCGCAGAGTTCCTGGGGGCTACGTCCACCCAGTTCTTTGTCCCTTTGCCTGTAGGATGGCAATTCCCTGCTCTTACAGAGCCTGGTGCACTTTGACAATCCCTTTTCCTCAGGGGGTATGGGGATCAGGGAGCTTGACATGGTCAGTGCCTGAGTTTCTTCTTGACCACCCCTTGTTTTTTCCCCTCCGCTAGGGGGGACTTTTTTGCTGGGCGCTTTCTACTGCCAGTATGGAGCCATCTCTTTTATTACGATATAGGTGTTTTTTTGCTGGAGCATTCAGAGGAGCCTTTCGCTGTCTATGCTTGTGTGCTTACTGCCCACTATCTTGGCCTGGCTCTCTTCCTGTTTCTTGGTTATCTGCTGCTGCTTATGCAGCCTTGGCTCTCTCCTCTGTTGGAGGAGTTTATTCAATCATGTATAGCTCGGCGACAGCTGGTCTAGCCACCGTCTGTTGTTTGGGTCCTGTCCTTGCTCTCCTCCTTACTCGGCGCAATCTCCCTGGAAGGGTGTGTTATCCTTCCCTTTGTCAATGTCAGTTGCGCTGCACTGACACCACAGTCTTCTGGCATAACCTTCCTGTGCCCAGAACCTGGGAGTCCCAGCTAGGTTCCCTTTTGTTTCCCTCTTCGTTCCCGTCCTGAGTGGATGTTACTTCGGAGTGCTCTGGTCCGCTTGGACCACTGGGGTCCAGGATCAGTTAGTCTCCTTGTCTCTGACAATGTCCTAGGATTCTGCGGCGTGCCTTATTTTCTAGGTCGGTCCTCCTGGTTCTTTTGGACTTAGTAATGGTTGAGGTCTCAGGCTTGTGTAGCGATCCTGCCCAGACTTCTTTGCGATCCCTTTTGTAGGGCGGTCTTTCTGTACCGCACTTTTTCTTGTCTCGACACAGAAGTTTGTCACCCAGAGCGTTTTGCAGACGTGTTTACTTACCCTTCAGGTGTAAGTCTTCAAGGAGTCTCAGGAGCCTCCAATTACCATGTCTGCCTCTCTGGCATTCCGGAATGCTCCTTTTCAGGGTCATCTGCTCCTTTCTTAGCCGTTTATTCTTCCGTGTACATCTTCCAGGTGACTCGGGACCCTCTAGTTCCCATGTCTGTCACTCTGGTGTTCCAGGATGCCCCCTTTTCAGGGTGTTCTGCTCCTTTTTTGGCAGTTATTACATTCAGTCTCCTCCTTGGGTGTCCATGTCCTCCCGAGATTTTCTTGGCTCTCTATCTGGACCATAGGTTAGAGTCTCTGCAATGGACGGTCCCTTCCTTTTGGCATCCTAGTCCATCTTCATGGACAGGGGATCTTTGGGAGCTCAGTTTCTGGGCCTCAGTTGTCCCTGGCCCCGGATCTCGTCTGCAGGCCTTACGGATGAGTGGGTTTGGTCTCTGGACTGATTCCCTTTCTCTGGTGGTTGTTATTCCCACCCTAGGGGACTGCTTTGGTACATCCCATTAGTATAGGTGTCCCCCAATGAAGAGCGACCAAGAAAAGGAAATATTTTTTTTTTTTTTTTTTTGTACTCACAGTAAAACCTTTCTCGTAGCCTTCATTGGGGGACACCGCACCCATTTCTTAATTGGTTTGTCCGGATAATCCTTTCCGGTTATTGGGGTTTTTATCCAGGATTATTTTCTAGGGTCCTCCGGTCTTATTTCTTTGTTGGCTTCTCTTACTGCTTTGTGACAAAGCTTATTACCTCACTTCCGGTGGGCGGGTATATCCTGCCAGGGAGGAGACGACATTTTTTTTCCCCCTAGTGTCAGCACCTCCTAGTGGCAAGAGCATATACCCATCAGTATAGGTGTCCCCAATGAAGGCTGCGAGAGAGATTTTACGGTGAGTACAAAAAAATATCCCTTTTTCTTTCCACTAGCTGCCATGTTTCTCAGTGAATCAACAGCAGATAGGAAGTCACAATGGTGATAGAAACAGTTGAAACATGGATTTGTATTCTATTTAGAAAGGCTAGAAATATATTTTGGAGGACTTGAACTTCATATGAAAGGAAGTGACCCCTGTTTTATACTTTCCGAAATTATTAATTCTAACCTAGCACAGGAATGCTTTGAGATAACATGGGAACAAGTTAATCTCTGCACATGTCTGTAAATAATGTTTTGCTGACCAGTTTACTATTGACATGGCAACTTGAATGAGCTTTAGTTTTAATACTTGGTGTTAACTAGTTCTTAAGTATTGCTGACAATACAACATGTCTATCTTCCCAGTACTGATGGACCTACCTGTGTAGGAAGAATATCTGTGAGATGCAGTCACTTGTTAGCTTTACATCTTATTCAATAGGCTGCAGTTTTGGAGTAATTTTAAGGGGTTGTTTAATGAAGACAGCTCTTAGCCTAAAAAAAAGTTTTGCCTATTACTGTTTTGAGAACTGTTTAGTAAGGTTATAGTTTTTGCCTCTTTTGTGTAGATTCATCAAAGGCTTCATTTACCGTAATGAACCTCGTTGCCCAGAGAATGAATACTTCCTGGATTACCTCCGTTATTCATTCCTGATGAACCTTCATCGCAACATGCCAAAAAGTGTGTTAGACAAGTTTTGGCCTGAGCCACCCCCATCCCTTCGAGAGGTAAGCAGATAGGGAAGAAACTTATCAAGAGTGATCCACTGGCATTACTTTTTAATATCCGAATAGTCGAACTGAATATTAGAACTCCTGTAAATGTTTGTAACAATATATGGAAGTTTTATGTTCATGTGAGTCATGTATTCCATTACCTAATATTTTCTGAGATAAGTAAGAAATATGTTGAAATAAACAAGGTAGATCTATGGATGAACTCTTAAATGGAATGCCTTTTATAGATATTTGTTGTGATGTAATTATTTTGTAATGGAAAATTGTTTGGATCATGACGTCAATGAATCGGACTCCATGAATATTACAATCTGTTTATGGTCGTCTCTAGAAAAGACTGATCTCTCAGATTTGGCATACATGTAAATGGTAACGTTTTTGCATGCAAATCTTAATAATGTCTTATGCACTATATTAAAACTGCATTTTTTTATGCATGGGAGCAAAATCTGGTTTCTCGTTGCTGTAGGGGGAAAAGGTAGGCCTTTATTGCTCGGCTTGCTGTGACCAAATGTAAAGGCTGCTTAGATGGAATTTAGCACTAGCAGTCATTGTTTTCTTATGTTCCTTTAGGCTTCTGAGATCCTGAGAGAGATGTGTATGAAGAACATGGTGTGGAAGTATTGCAGACGAATCAGCCCGGAATGGAAACTACAGGTAAAAACTGCATAAAAATAGTAGGTTGAATGCAAGTTGTTTTATCTTCCTTCAGCTGCTTTTTTCTTATTTAATAATGTTTGTGCCATAATGGAGAAGCAGCATATAGATAAGTTTGACTGTAGTGCAGAGCTGTACGCTTTCAAATGCTACCTTGCTACACGTTAGGATTTCTTTGCTTCTCTTATCTTTTGGCTTCTGACATATTATATTCTTAATATCCCAGTCCCATTCTCCAGATATCTAGATTACCTAGTGCAGGAAATAGGAAGGGAAAAAAAACGGTCTGGGAGGCGCTGCTCAAGGTAGGTCAGAGATTGAAAACACAGGCCAGCAAAGGAAATATTTTATTTCTCGCAATTCGGATAACGCGTTTCGGCACGCTAACAGTGCCTTCCTCAGGTCCAACAATATAGCTATAAAAATAAGTAAAAGGACATGCACAATGCAAGCAGTCAATTTAATAGAATATAGCTTATAGACATAGAAAAAAGATGTAAAAACACATTTTTAGAGAGAGAGCATAGGGTTTTCAACAGTAAAAATGCTATACAGAGACGTTTCAAAACGTAAAATATTCCATAGAGACAAAATTTTATAAAAATGTGCATATCTCTGCATATGAACGCTTATGTGTATAAACCAAGTACAGTAAGAAATTGGTTGTCTCACACAAAACTAGTGGTCAGCATAATATATAACCATATGTCTCTTTTGGTAAAATCAATATTTAGCACAATATATGACCATATTTCTACCTTTGGGCAAAAATAGTGTGGTTGAAGAGCAGATATACAACTGTACAGGGATACACATATATGGTAAAAAAAAAAAAAATGTATGCAAAAATCAGGTTCCAGCTTTTTAGGGGTGAGTCTGCAGCAGTAATAAACATATTGAAACTCACTGTGTATAGACCCGTTAGGTGGATAGTTGAAGTGCCGATTTAGAT
Organism: Hyla sarda; assembly: GCF_029499605.1. Classification (NCBI taxonomy): domain Eukaryota; kingdom Metazoa; phylum Chordata; class Amphibia; order Anura; family Hylidae; genus Hyla; species Hyla sarda. Next base: position 392,751,090 of record NC_079190.1, on the reverse strand, counting down.
ATACAGATATTGTTGTAGTGATAAATACTGGAGGTTGCTCCTACCAATCCTGGGAAGTTCTTTTGCTTAGGGATGCTGAAAGAGGAGGAAGTAAAGGAGTATAATAGTGAGAGGGAAAGAGAGGATGGAGGGGACGGAGGTTGTCCCTGGACTAAAGTAGCCAGGCAATAAGGGATTATGATGTTGGGAAATAGTGTATATGGAGATTGATACACAGTGGAATGCACTAAAGTCGGACTGAGATACTAAAAGGGCCAAAGGAGCATGTGAATTGAAATACACTGTAAATCAGACTGAGGGTGTAAGAGAGATATAAAAAGGTAGGGGGGGGGGGTAGGAGAGTATATTACCTAGTAAAGACTGCACCTTTTAGTACTGAATGTCGTGTGTAGACATTTCCCTTTTACAAAACTGAATTTAAAAACATTTGTCATATTGTCAGTGTTGTCCCTTTTTTGTTCCTCCTATTGTAAACTCTGAGCACAACATGGCGGCAGAAGAAGCATTTTTCTGCTTCAGAGGTAGTCCCCCTTTTATTAAAGGGTACCGTAATATAGTATTTTTTCAGTAATGTTCTTTTGGACAACCACCATTAAATATCAGTCTGAATATATGTGTTCATTATAAGTGGAAATTGTGTGTTTATTTTTTTTATTTACACAGCTTGAACAGAAAGTTGTCGCAAGTGAAATATTCAAGGACAAAAAAGACAATTATCCCCAGAGCGTTCCAAGGCTTTTTATAAACACTCGACTTGGTGAGTGATTTATATGTTCAGATAAAGATCTTCTAGTGGAATGCCAGCTCCTCCCTCTCCCCTTCCTGGAGGTTTCTTTTTTTACATGATAGGGTATGTTCACACATCCGAAAGTAATCCATCATGTATTTCTATTGGTGCCCCTTGGGTTTCTGCCATGGATGTGCAGCTTGCATTGTCATGGATTCACACAAGCATTAGCCTGTCTAATTCCTACTGCATATGAAATGGCTTCCACCCCAAAATCCAGGTCAGATCCCACTGTGTGAACATAGCCTTACAAGAGGAGTTCTTGTTCGCTGAAGTTTTCATAATACTATCAGTAGTTTGTACAGCTAATTTCTACATGTTGGAAGTACTGAACTCTAAGCTCCATATTTGCTTTACGGTTGACCTACTGTGAACAGCCGAACACCTTTTTTAAAAGAGAAGATATATTCTTGTTTACTTACGCAAACATCCAAGTAGGGCTGGGCGGTATACCGGTTCATACTGAAATTTTTGTGCTGCACGATATGAATTTTTCCCCATACCGCAATACTGGCTTGGCCCCTCCCCCTCGAAAATGAATGAATGAAATATCAGCCCAGCGCTGCGCTGTCCCCACATCGGGGAACTAATCATATGTGACCCGCAAACGCTGTTCTGCTTCCCCCCCCCCCCCCCAAATTAATGATTAGCCAAGCGCTGCGCTGTCCCCATCGGGGCACTACTCACATATGTCACCCGCATGCGCTGCCCTCCTTGTCCTCCTGTTTATTGCGGCCGCCGGTGCTGACACTATATACCAGTGGTCTTCAACCTCCAGATGTTGCAAAACTACAACTCCCAGCATGCCCGGACAGCCGTTGGCTATGTTGTTATGCAACATCTGGAGGTCCACAGGTTGAAGACCACTGCTCTATACTGTATCCCTATGCCTGGGCGGCAAAAGGTAAACAAAATAAACTTTAACTCACCTTTCTCGTCGGTCCGGACCAGCTTCCCAGGAAGTGGAATGTCGGACAGCAGTCAGCCTATCACCGGCCGCAGCGATGTTCCGACTCGGCCGTTGATAGGTTGACCGCACTGCCATGTAAGAAGACGGCTTCTTACATGACAGTGGGCTCAGCCTATCACCGGCTGAGGTGGAACATCGCTGCGGCTGGGGATAGGCTGATGGCTGTCACGTCCCCAGGAAGAGCGTGAGGCAGACGTAGGGAGGTGAGTTAAAGTTTATTTTTGTTTACCTTTTGCAGCCCGGGCACAGGGATACAGCATACAGTATAGAGTGTCGGCGGCTAGAACAAACAGGAGGACGAGGAGAGCAGCGCTTGCGGGTGATGTGAGAAGTACCCCGATGGTAACAGCGCAGCGCTGGGTAATAATTAATTTGGGGGGGGGGGGGGATACCATTATATACCGTGGAACTGCCATAAGTTACAAAAATACTGCGATACACATATTTGGCTATTCCACTCAGCCCTACATCCAACCAACAGTAATTTCTGAGTTGGTAGATCTTTTGGTTACATTTAGCACTACTCATACTATCACATTTTAGTTGTATAATGACATGTAGCATGCTCACAGTAATCGGAAAGACACATCATAAATTAATGGGAACTGTCAAAACCCCAGAGATTTATCAAAACCTTGGCAAAGGAAAAGTGGGGCAGTCGCCCTTAGCAACAAACACCAACCAAATTAAATATCCCAATCTATTTATACATGACCTAACCAAAAAACACCCCACCTTAGCAACCAATCCGGTTACCGTACTACTTCCATTTTTAAAAAGTCCTGTGACTAAAGAAGGATGTGATCTGAGTGGTTTTGCTAAATCTCCCCCATATCTGTATAAATAGCTGGTGTCTATCACGTTGTTGATATATGATCTTTTCCCAGCATGTTATTAAGAAATTGTTGCTTAGATAGAGGCTTAGTTTCCTATCAGTATATAATAAGCGTCCATTTTATACCATTTTTTTCTTCCCAAGCTATTTCACATCCTATTCCTGTTTAGAGAAAGCCCTTCGAGGGTGTGAATCAAGAAATTTAGATATTGATTAAAGTATTAAATAAAGTCAGAAGAGCAATGAGTCCCAGCCACAATGTCCAGGGCAAGGTCCTTGTCAACCTGTTTTAAAAATACGGTAATCTATGTTGGGCCTAAAAAGCAGGTCTTAACTAGAAGTATTGAAGGAAAGATTGAGTGTGGAGCTGGAACTCTTCTTAAACCCCCCCCCCACAAATAGAACCTTAACCAGTGACCCCAGAAGTTTTCAAAGTTTGTCACATGGACAGTGAAAAAGCTGTGCCAAATGTATTGTGATCCTTGCATCTATTAATACATCTGGGCATTTTACACCAGAATACTTTAACTTAAAGGGGTACTCCGCCCCTAGACAGCATATCCCCTATCCAAAAGATAGGGGATAAGCTGTCTGATCGTGGGAGTCCCGCCGCTGGGGACCCTCGCGAACTTGGCTGCAGCACCCCAGACATCCGGTGCACAGAGCGAACTTGGCTCTGTGCCGGATGACTGGTGATGCAGGGCGGAGGCTCGTGACCTCACGGCCACGCCCCCTCAATGGAAGTCTATGAGAGGGGTTCATGACGGCAATCACTCCCCCTCCCATAGACTTGCATTTAGGGGTCGTGGCCGTGATAAAACAAGCTGCACCTGACGCTCTAAACGACTGCCGGGAGCAGTAGGGAAATTGCGGGGGTCCCCAGCGGCGAGACCTCCGCGATCAGATATCTTATCCCCTATCTTTTGCATAGGGGATAAGATGTCTAGGGGCAGAGTACCCCATTAAGACCAGCATTTGAAATGCTTATCTTATTAAATTAATACATTTTGTTTATACTATTCCTCTCATAGACTCTACCCTATTTTAATGTAATCCATTAGAATAGGAATCTCTTTAGTAACGTGAGGTGCCATAGATGTAGCCACGCTGATATATTAATAGTGGTATTTTTTTTTTCTCTGCAAATAATCTGGAGCATTGTATATGATAATGGTAAACCGCACAGCTAACCATATAAGCTCAGTAAAGGATGACCAGTTATTACTAGCTGAATCATTTACACACCCTAAGCGGACCCACAGTGTAAAATTTTACACTGCAGATCCGCCACTGAAGGACCTCTGCATGGTGGCTTTACATGTGCCTGCTCGGAGCGGCAATACGCCGCTACGAGCAGACACACTGCGATGTGCGAGTCGCAGCACGCATGCGCAATATACTCACATGTCGAGGAGCACTTGGCCTAGCTCATAGAGCAGGGGGAGCCGCCACAATGTGTGAATACACCGTGCATGCGTGGCAACTCGCACATTGCAGTGTGTCTGCTCGTAGCGGCATATTGCCGCTCCAAGCAGGCACATGTAAATCCACCATGTAGCAGTCCTTCAGCGGCGGATATGCAGCGTAAAATACGCTGTGGGTCTGCTCGTGTAAACGTACCCTAAAGTCTGATCTCTTTCTTTCCAGGCACAGATGAGATCAACACTAAGATACTTCAGCAATTAGAGAGTCAGGCATTGACGGTATGAATAATATTCTGGTTTGTCATGTGGTTTTTGTCTTCTAATTTCTATAGTACTGCAAAAGTACCAAATTGTTTTCTTTTTTCCTTATTCTAAAAAACTATATTAATTCAACATTAACCAGAACATACATACATCTTTACAGTATGCAGTGCCTGTGGTCAAGTATGACAGAAAGGGATACAAGCCAAGAAGGAGACAACTTCTGCTTGCACAGAATGCTGCTTACCTTGTTGAAGAAGCCAAAATAAAGCAGAGGATAGATTATGCCAATTTGACAGGTTTGAACCTTATCAATTTCTTGTGCACTTTACCTCTGCTTCGGCTTTTATTAAATGCTATGTACAGCTTATATTTTTTTTAAACCCCTTTCCGTTTTCAAGATCTCTGCTTCCATCCTGGTTACATTCCTTGTTTACATTGATTGATTGTTCTCACTTAAGTACATAGCTTGTAAAGTAATAGAAATGAAAACCTATTTATTAGTTTATCATTGTATAGAAAATGCTTCTTCTTGGTCGCCCTTCATTGGGGGACACAGATACTGATGGTATATGCTCTGGCCACTAGGAGGTGCTGACACGAAGAATAAAAAGTCTGCTCCTCCCTGGCAGGATATACCCGCCCACTGGAAGTGAGGTAACCAGTTTTAGCTTAGTGTCAGTAGGAGGCAGACGCAGGTCTGTAGTTCTCCAGACCTGGTCTTTTTACTGTTTTCTAGTTATGGCTTGTATTTAGGTATTTTCTTCCTTTTTGTTTCTCGTTTTCAGGTGGGGATTCAGGAACATGGCGCTACCTGTTCCCCCATATGCGATGAAGGGGCACAGGACATAGAGTATGCACTAATAACCACTTCTCGCCAACGGACAGTGCCTGGGGTAGTACCTTGGGTACGGGTCCCCCTACAGTCCCTGCTCGTCTCGCTGGTGCAGCCTGACATGATGCAGGCGACAACTAGTTGGCTGAAGACATCTACCCAGGATCCCATACATTTAGGGCCCCATATGGACCATGTTGCTCTCCTGGTCTCCCCCTCTTTGTTTTTCTGACACCTTTCACTGGTCTGTAATATCATCCCTGCCTGGGGATTGCATTTTGAATGCATATTCTTTTCTTGGGGGCCTTTTGGATTTTTCTTAGCTATGCCGGTTGGGTATGCCCCTGGCTTACCTTTTTTTTTCTACAGGGATCTCGCTCTGTGGGAGCATATTTGAACGACTCTTTGCCATTTCTGCCGTGCCGTGGCTGTATTCCAATCCCTCCCTACAGGAGTAAGGCACAGATGGGGTGCCCCTGATGGTACATTGGCATTCCTGGTGGACATAAGGACCCTTTCGAGGTTCCTCCTCTGGCGTGTATACGTTTTTGAGCCTAGAGAGTCCACCATGTGGCTCTTGTTCCCGGGAGGGTAATGGGGAACCGGAGCAGTGGTTTTCTCCACCTCTGATCACCCATCGGGGGGAGTGTACTTTAGATCCCTCCTCCACTGGTCACCAATCACATGTCTGCCGCATCCGTGGCTGGTGCTCCGGATGCTCACTTCTAGTGCGAGGTCTCCGTGGAAGTGACACTGCGTCGGCATCGACTGGACCTGATACCAATAAGCCAGACAGTGGTCTGCGTGGTTTCCTCTGCCGCCTGTCACTCATCCGAAGGAGTGACCCAGTGTATGCTATGGACTCCATACCAGTAAGCCAGACAGTGGTCTGCGTGGTTCTTCCACTGCCTGTCACTTATCACATGACTGCTGTATCTGCGGCTAGAGTTCTGCTAGTACTGCTAGTGCGCGGTGTCTGAAGAAGGGACCCAGTTTGTCTTATGGACCCTATACAGGGCAACGGGGATACATTACATGGCTCCTCAGCCTCCCCCGGACTCCCTGTATGACGAGGATACTACCCATTACTCCTGGGCCCCCCCACCCTCCCACATGCGACACAGGGGCACAGTGATCACTTATCTATGCTGTGGTCACCTTATCGTCACTTGCCAGCACCTGGAGGTGCCCCCCCTATCGTTAAACCACACCGTTATCTGCACTGTTTCCGCTACCACTGATCTCCCATCGCAGGACTGCCACGGGTATGGCTGGGGTTTCCCATTCCTGGCTACTGGGGTGAGGAATCTGGAAGTGTGTCCCTGCAGGTGCGACGGACTTTATGCCAGTCTTTGGTCTGCCTGATCTCCTACACCACCAGATCGCCCATCAGCTTGGCCGCACTCCAGTATCCCACCTTCGGAGGGATTGCACAATTTAGTGACCCTGCGGGTTCAGGGATCTTATACCGGTCAGCCAGTCTGTTGTCTGCATGGTTTACTATTGTGTCGACTCTCCTGCCATACACTTCCTGCACAATGGCGGGAGTTCAGGTAACCCACTGCCTAGGATTCCCTACCCTACCAGGTCTCTCACCACATGTCTGCCGTTCTCTTGGCTGACTGCTGGTAACTCACTTTCAGTGTGTGGTTCTGAACACTGTGACCCGGTGTGTTCCATGTCTCCTCTGCTAATTAGTCGCCTATGTCTGCATGATTTTTGTAATCCACCAGGTCTACTACCCTATACTTGCAGCTCCCGCGGCTGGTGTCCGGGGACCCACTTCTATGTGGGGTCCCCAAAAGAGTGACTCTATCGTTCATTGGAACTTATACCAGTGAGTCAGTCTGTACGGTTTCCTACACCACATGCATCTTCCTCCCTTCTGTCTGTGACTACAGTCCTGGAGTGTAGCACTATTGGACGTGTAGACGTTTCCTGCAGATTCAATGGACTTTCGCAGATCCAGCAGTCATCTTTGTTCCCCTTTCTTAGGGCATGTCGTTGGTCTGCTGAGAACATGGTTATGGCTCACAGTTTGGTACTATGTCTGTTTTCCATACTGTGGGACATATGCTCTGTCAGCAGTTGAAACGGCTTCAGGCCCTCCTTTTTTCATAGGGTCCAGGGTTTCGCCCTAAAAGGTTTACCTCTCACGGCTGTATGTTGCGACGTATACTCCTAACTTTCATTTTTAGTCAAGTATTGTATCTTACCCAGCACCAATGTCTAGGTTTCAGATCCCTTGGGGTCTCAGATGGCTTCTCCATACCTCAGTTTGTTGTCACTGGGTTCCTGGGGTGGCTGTGTTCGCACAGTGCTTTATCCCATTGCCGCAGGGCAGTGTTTTACATGCTCCTTCAGTACCTGGTGTACTTTGGCTATTGTTCTCGAAGGGTTCCTGAGGTGGCAATGTTCACCCAGTGCTTTCAACCCTTTGCCGCAGGGCGATGTTTGCATGCTCCTCCAGTACCTGACATACTTTGGCAATTCCCCTCCCACAGGGGGTACATCGACCGGGGGGCTCTGCACGGTCAGTGCTTGCATTTTGCCTTGACTACCCCTTATTTTCCCCCTATGATAGGGGGCTATGGCTATTCCGTGGAGCATTTTCTACTGCCTAGATGGCGTGCGGTGGCATGCCCCCTTTAGTTCGGCCCTTAGTGTTTGTTGCGGTCTTGGATATGTGCAGGGCTCCTGCCCAGATTGCTACACGATCCCTTTTGTGGGGCGGTCTTTCTGTGCCACACTTCTTTTCTCAACATAGAAGTAGGTTGCCAGGAGTGTCTTGCGGATGTGTGGTTTGCTCACCCTACAGGGATGGGTCCTCCAGGAGCCTTGGGAACACCCAGTTCCCACGTCGATCACTCCGGTGTTTGGGGTGCTCCTTTCTTAGGACGTTTCGCTCCTTTGTTTAGCTGTGTTTTTCCTTTCTTCTCCCTCGAGTTCCATGTACTCCTGGGACGGAGAGTGTTCCGGCCTACACAGAGACGTGGTTTCCTTGTCATGTTCTTCCCGCTGTTCAGGCTCTGCATCATACTCTCTCCGCTCTTCCTCCTGGGTGCTCGGATCATTTTTTTCCTGTTAGATGGGTTTTATCCGGGATTCCTTTGTAGGGTCCTTCGGACGTATCTCTTTGTTGGCTTCTCCTACTGCTTTGTGACTAAACTGGTTACCTCACTTCCAGTGGGCAGGTATATCCTGCCAGGGAGGAGCTGACTTTTTTTCTTCTTAGTGTCAGCGCCTCCTAGTGGCAAGAGCATATACCCATCAGTATCTGTGTCCCCCAATGAAGGCTACGAGAAAAATTTTACGGTGAGTACAAAAAAATCTCCTTATTTTTAAAGGTGATCTGTCAGCTGTATACCAGGTCAGAGCTGCAGATATTGGCAGATAGCTGATAGCTGCTGGCACTATGCGCTTCTAATAGAAATACTTTTCATTCATAGCACTGCAGGGGTATATGTATATAGATGCGCTGGGGAGGCAGACATATAGAGTTATCTGCCCCCCACAGCGCATCTATATACATATGCCTCTGCAGCATTATGTATGAAAAGTATTTCTATTAGCAGCATCGGGTCGGCCGATGCTGCTGCTAGAATACTTTTTACATATAGCGCTGCAGTGGCATAAGTATATAGATGCGCTGCGAGGGTATATTATACATGCGCTGTGGTGGGTTTATATTTATTAATGCGCCGGCGGGGGTCATATCTAATGCTCTGCAGGGGGCATATATATATAGACTATATGTCTGTGCCCCCCCCCCTCTGCAGCGCTATATATCTTGCCCCCCACAGCACTTTTAATATAGATATGCCCCCCCCCCCCCCCCCCCCCACTGCTACTCACAATGTTCATTTTTAAATATCCCGCTGAGAGCCCTGAATGGCTCCTCAGTACCGGCCGTTCAGGGCTCACACGGAGGATTCAAAAATGAAAGTTAAAACACACTGATACACCGCAGGGTTGCGGAGCTTGCCGCCTGCTCCCCTGCTTAATAACTTCGGATCGCATCGGGTCTCAGAAGTGAAACCTAATGCGATCAATCCCTCAGCCCCTGTACTACAACCCCCATCATGGAACAGACTCTGTTCCATGATGGGGGTTGTAGTACAAGCACTAATTTAGCCTCCCCTGCTGTCTGCAGACTCCTGCAGCCAGGGAATTTCTACTCCCATCATGGAAAGAAGTATGTTCCATGATGGGAGTAGTAGTAGTCCTGGCTGTGGGAGTCTGTAGGCAGAGGTGTTACGGCCGTACATGAGGGGTGTTATAACGGGTCTTAATGGATGAATATTTATTCAGCCGCTAGCACCCGTTATTTCATCCGTTGTTATACATCCATTTTTACACAGGAAACGGACATTTAATAACGGATGAATGCTCTTAGTGTGAAAGGGGCCTAAAAGTGTCGGCCCATGATTCCACTGAGTTCATGGTATGTGTCATCCTTATGGACAGCATGGAACTACATAATAAAGTTCACAAAGGAGCAGTAGGGAACCTGGACACCTGAAGCAGGGAAAAGTAATAATCATGTGTAAATATATTGAGGAATTTATTGGTGTATTTTAAACTGTCTAGTACTATATGCCCAGAAAACTTAAATGGGGTTTGCCAACTGCCTCCCTACCTTCTCTAGCCTGTTTGTGGCTGCCTGAGATGGTCAAGAGCCAAAAAAAAAAAAGCCCAGTCAGCTGATATGCAGTTTGCCTAATTCCCATTGACATTGATGGTGCCCAAATAGCATCAGAAGCTACATTGTTTACATAATTAAACAGCTAATTAAAAATGGGTGTACAGCGCAACTCCATTTGGATCATAAACAAAGGAAAATATAATGAAAACATTTATACAATTTAATTCCACTACTTTTTACTTAAAATAAAACCCATAACAAATACTGAAGCATAAAACTATCTTTACACAATGTTTAACGCTGGTATTTTCAGCCATAAAATGTTTTTGTATTTTTTGTGTAATGGCTTGAAATGCTTGTTATCTTAACGTCTGTTTTTCCAGTCATAGTTTGCTGAAAATGAGAATGTAAATTAATTTTACAGCAATAAAATTAATGTGAGTGCGCACAAACTGCTCTTCTGCTATTGCGTTCAGTAAAACATAATCATTTTAAAATAAAATAAATAAATAAAAAGCTGGTTTATGGCAGTTTTTTTTAAAAGTTATAACATTTTTTATGGATGTTTTTTGACCCAAAAACCTGTTAAAGGTAAAGGTGAGGATGGCATAAGTGAGCCCTAATACTGTATTTTTTTTTTTTTTTTTTTGCATTTGTGGTTTGGAATCCACACATTAAATGCAGAGAACCTATACACAGCTCTTGATTTGCACCACCCCTGTTCAGTCTGGTTGCATAATGTTCATTAGAAGTAACATGTATGTCCTCCCCTAATTGGGGATCTAGTTAATTGTACTTTGGTAATTGGAATTGGCCGCCTCTGATGTCTGGGAGATTTGGATCATTAGTTGACAAATGAGGAAAAATAGTTTGTCCTTTTGTGTGAACATCTCTCATCTCTAAATCTGGAGCAATATATTTTCCCTGTATTAATTATTTAGTCTCGGATGAGCCGTGATCAGAATGAGCCAGTTTGTTATTGTTTTCAGTCACGAAACATTTAGTTTTTGGCAACTTCTAAAGGCAAAGGGTTTTCATAAGACCCACTGTTCTGCCCTATTGTTGATTTATAGTCGCTGAAGTGGTTGCCATTCCCACCTACTGTACCATGGGTTTAGTGTGTATAAATGAGTAACTCATGTTTTAGCACTATGAATACTTAGTTAATGGATTAATATGAAGTCATTTGGTAAGTTTCTATAGCCATAGTGCCCTGTAGAATGATTTTTTGCAGACCTATGCCTGATCCATACCTCCATAGCTTTTTCCTGAAGTCTTTAATGGACTGGTCAGTAGAGAATATACAGTCATATCTAAATGTTTGTATTTTAGGTATCTCTGTCAGCAGTTTGAGTGACAACCTCTTTGTTCTACATGTAAAATGTGAAGACAACAAGCAAAAGGTAACATACATTTACTTTATATTAATCATTCTTTTACAGTTTTTTTTTTAACAGTTTAATCACAATAAACATTTGTACGCCTAGCAATAAACAAACACTATGGCTTAAAACATCACATTAAAATGCTGTCACTCTCCGCACAGCTTTTTTAGATGCTCTAATAGGGTACATTTACACATACTTAATCTGCTGTGGAGTTGATGTTATGCATTTCAGATGTTTGTTTATATTTAACCGGGTCCTGATGGATCCCATTGACAGGTCTAGTATGGATGAAATATTCTTAGGCCTAGTTCACATTGCTGTAGGACTCCGATATTCCGAGTTTTGTCGGCAATCTGGCCAGAAGGACGGGAGTTGAGCTGAGAAAAAAAAAAATAGTGCAAACTCTATTCTTTTCTCCGCTAAAATCCTGTAAAATTACCGGGTCACCAACTGACCCCATGCAACTGAATGGGGGTCGTCAGGACCCAGCAGTAGCCGTTTGTATCCGACCCATTTCAGGGTCCGATAGGCTCAAAAAAAAAAAAACTGATCCGATGCATACGGCCATGTGAACCTAGCCTAAAACAGCACGAGAGAATTCGGAATAAAATCCTAGGAGAATATTGCAGGGTTTTTTAAGTAGTTAATAGCTACATGGCACTTGGAGAATATATATTCAGAATATAAAATAGAATACACTAAGACATCAAAAAATACGCCAAAGAGGTAGGTGTTGTGGCTGACAACACACACTACTAAGTTGAGGGAGCTGTACAGAGGGGTTTCTGCCAAGAGCGGGATTGTTTGTGGCTTATCAAGATGTATAGCCACAGAAGAGAGATGTTGCTGTAGCTTTCAGTACATAGCAACAACCCCTCTGTTCTTTTCATTGACTGAATAAGAATACTGTAAATGGCTATAGCTGTTGACAACTGTAGAAATGGCTCATATCAGCAGCTAAGTACAAACACAGGAAAAAATGCTCCTCCTGCTAGTGACTGGGGTCCTAGATGAATAATGATGATATTGCTTAAAATAAAATTCCATATAAAACTGTAGGTGCATCAAGCTTACTTGTGACTTGCATAGTTATTTTTTTTATGTATTGACATATGTTTACTATTTGTTAGTAAAGAACAGATGATTTAAGGGGAATTTATGTGTTAGAATGATAGTGTATGAAGATAGATCACAAACCAGGTTTTTACTTATTATACTGCTTAATACTATGAAGCCCCAAAGAAACTCACATATGAGAGAATGAAGCATGTCTTTGTTAATGGCACTTTTGAATACATAATGCAGCCCTGTAGAAGCGCTGTGTGAAGGATGCTTTATAATTAGTATTTGTGTCTCCAGGGAGATGTGGTACTGCAGAGCGATCACGTGATAGAGACACTGACAAAACTTGCCATAGCCGCTGAGAAATTCAACAACATCAACATTAACCAGGGCAGGTATGTGTATTACTGCATTCAGAGCAGACTGATTGGCATTACAATAAAGGCTTTTATGTTTTTTGTTTTGATATACGTTGACCGGAAAAATGAATTTCCCTATTTGTTTGTTTGTCCACACTCTAGAAAACAAATACATATCTAAAAACTTAAGATGAAATATTTTCATAGTCTGTAATTAGAACTTTGCCTTTCCCACCATATTAACAGGTTGAAGACTGCTGTATACAGGCCACCACAACAGAACCTACTTGCCATGGCACCTACCTACCCTTGGTTGCTTCTTAATAACTACAATGTAGCCTTCTTAGGGCCCTGTGTAAAGGGCCAGTAAATGAGCAAAAAAGAAAATATCCTTGTTTATTACCGGATGGGGAAACAACAAATGAAACAAAGGGGGCAACATGAATGATCCAGCAGTTGTTTGTGTGACACTCCCTGCATGTTCTTGAGCCCTATAATAGGCTGTTTTAACCCTAAGAGGACATAGTTTTAAATTAGACGGGCAAAGGTTTAAAAGTAATATCAGGAAGTATTACTTTACTGAGAGAGTAGTGGATGCATGAAATAGCCTTCCTGCAGAAGTGGTAGCTGCAAATTCAGTGAAGGAGTTTAAGCATGCATGGGATAAGCATAAGGCTATCCTTCATATAAGATAGGGCCAGGGACTATTCATAGTATTCAGGTTATTGGGCAGACTAGATGGGCCAAATGGTTCTTATCTGCCGACACATTCTATGTTTCTATGTTAAGGACAATGGACGTAAATGTACCTCCTGATGCACTGGTACTTTGCACACCAGGAAGTACTTTTACATCCTGTACATGACCCGAGTACTCCTGTACATGACCCAAGCATCGGAGCAGTGCCTGTGCCATGCACTGCAGGTTCCAGCTGCTTATTCTTCCCAAACCAGGACGTATATCCTGTACATGACCCAAGCACCAAAGCGGTGCTCCCATCATGCATTGCTGCTATCAGCAGCCGGGGACCCGCCGGTAATAGCAGAGATCAGTGATTGCGCTGATGTCTGCCATTAACCCCTCAGATACTGTATGAGTCCTCATACAGCTCTGTTTACAGAAAAATGGAAAAGTTAGAGAAGGTCAAAATAGGGCGATTTTAAGCATACTTATTTTATATAAAAATTAGAGATTTTTGAAAAGCAGTACAATAATAGAAAAGTATGTAAACACTATCATTTTAGTTGTATTGACCCACAGAAAAATCTAGGCGTGAAAAGTTATAAGGGGCTCACGCAGATCCCGATGTATTCAACATCCAGCCTCAAAAATTATATCAAAAAATGGACCTCATGTCCGGGATGAGCAAAAAGGATTGATGTATATATTAAAACATAATGTTTAATTCTATCTAATAAAATAATCAACGTATATAATTCTATGGTCAGTAGAAAACGAACTAGGCAGCTCTGGGTTCTGCAGGGCCCAGCCAGCCCAGGGCTGCCACCCACTTGGGGTTATATATAGTAAAAACCACAGCAAGTAGGACTATGATGCAAATGCCAACGCGTTTCTGCCAGTTTGTATTCACTGGTATCCTCAGGGCATCAAGAAATTATCCAACACAATTGACCATTGGTTAAGAATATATAAAAGTCACTATAATTCAAAACATCAACATTTATGCCAGCAGTTGTGGCTTGGTCATGTATACTGTGACAATCAATTCAATTAGACCAAAAACTCTGCAAGAAAATATATATAAGATATATGCTTTCCCTAGTTTACTCCTGCAAAGGGAGACAGCATGCCAAGTTCCTGCAAAGAAAATAGGGGGATGAGGGGAGAAATCTATCCCTATTAATGGTCTCTGTTCCGGTCTTCTCCCTGTAAGGAAGACCATCCACATTTACTAATTGACCTTGTGAAAAAAAGGCACTAGAGCTGTACAAAGACAAGTCCAGTCCTACTCACAGTTTTGAAGTGTCACAGCAGCATACGACGCTGTCCTGCTGATTAGCAGGACGCCTGTATCGGCATCTCTCACCTAGTGCGGTGAGTTGGCGTCTGACGTCACGTCCGCCCGCTCTGCCTTTATACAGCGCGAGGCGCGGCGCCTCCCATGACGCGATCTGGGAGGCGCGGTCCGGCTCTGCCTATCCGCGCTGTCACAACAGACAGCACGCGGGCGGGGTGACGAGTGTAAACAAACTATCGCGGTCATCTGGCAGACAAACTCCGACAGGATACTAACGCTGGTACGTGGTATAGAGATTATTAAGTAAGTAAGCTAAGATAGATATCAGTCATATAAATGAGAGAAAAAATATAAAGAATAGATCCCATTAATGAGCTTATTCATATCCACAAGGGGATATATTAGATTAACATATAATAGGGATATATGCTGGGAATACCTCAGACACACCCACTGGCATACCACAGGACACGCGGCACAAATAGAAAAATTATTTGTTATGAATAGGGGGCAGAACCCAGGGGGCTGATTTTGAAAATCAAGAGGTTACTATGAGGTGGCAATTAGGAGGGGGGGTCCCTAAGGGATACGGGAGGGGTAGTAGCAGGGCCCTAAGGAGCCTATCATGGCCCTAGATGGCCCTACACTACCAACCCTAAACCTAGGCGGGGTGGCCGCCCTAAAAAGGGCGGTCCCGCACAGGAACCTCCTGTTAATTTCTATATAACCCTAGCTAGGGGAGTGGATAACTCCTATTCATCCAGGCTACGGCTGTCCCTGGCTACCTATCCACACTCCCCAAGTCATTGCCACCTCAAAGAAAGCTAGCAAAATGTAATTGTTCATTTAACCCATATGGGGATGTGGAGTTTAGCCTATAGATCAAACGACATTCTTTTTGTTGTAGCAATCTGTCCAGGTTGCCCCCCCCCTCTTCTCAATTCCTGTAAAGTGTATGGCCTTCGGATCACCACTATGTACAATATTCATATGGAGAGCTACCGGGGTCTCTCTTTGGTTCCTTATGTCCCCCATATGCTCTAGGACTCTTTTCTTCAGTGGGCGAATAGTCTTGCCTACATATAATAGTGGGCAGGTGCATGTGGCAACATATACTACTCCAGGGGTCGAGCAATTTATGAACTGATTAATATTCAGAGAAGACGATGGTATCTGAGTAGTCTTATTAATAAATTGACAAGCCCGACAGTGGCCACATTGGTAACATCCATTGGGGGGTCTTGATTTTCCCAGCCAAGTTTGTCTACTAGAGTCATTGGTACTCAAGTGACTCTGGACTAGAAGGTCTCCTAGACTTTTCCCACGTCTGTATGTAATCTCTGGTTTCTCCCCTACTAAATCACTTAGGTCCGGGTCCATTTTTAGAATATCCCAATGTTGCGAAATGGTTTCTAATGGGAATGGCTAGTTTATCAAACATTCCGATAATTCTAGCTGGTTGGCGCCCTATTAAATCCCTAGGTTTAGGTATCAAAAGATCACCATGTGTCCTAGTGGTTGCCTCAGTGAGTGCTTTCTTGAGGATATAATGTGGGTAACCTCTCTCCTGGAAGCGTTTTGTCATCTCTTTAGCCTCAGACTGGAAATCCGCTTGTCTCGAACAGTTCCTCCTGAGGCGGAGAAACTGCCCCTTAGGGCCATGGTAGGCTCCTTAGGGCCCTGCTATCACCCCTCCCGTATCCCTTAGGGGACCCCCCCCCCACCCTCCTAATTGCCACCTCATAGTAACCTCTTGATTTTCAAAATCAGCCCCCTGGGTTCTGTCCCCTATTCATAACAATTAATTTTTCTATATGTGCCGCGTGTCCTGTGGTATGCCAGTGGGTGTGTCTGAGGTATTACCAGCATATATCCCTATTATATGTTAATCTAATATATCCCCTCGTGGATATGAATAAGCTCATTAATGGGATCTATTCTTTATATTTTTTCTCTCATTTATATGACCGATATCTATCTTAGCTTACTTACTTAATAATCTCTATACCACGTACCAGCGTTAGTATCCTGTCGGAGTTTGTCTGGCAGATGACCGCGATAGTTTGTTTACACTCGTCACCCCGTCCGCGTGCTGTCTGTTGTGACAGCGCGGATAGGCAGAGCCGGACCGCGCCTCCCAGATCGCGTCATGGGAGGCGCCGCGCCTCGCGCTGTATAAAGGCAGAGCGGGCGGACGTGGCGTCAGACGCCAACTCACCGCACTAGGTGAGAGATGCCGATACAGGCGTCCTGCTGATCAGCAGTACAGCGTCGTATGCTGCTGTGACACTTCAAAACTGTGAGTAGGACTGGACTTGTCTTTGTACAGCTCTAGTGCCTTTTTTTCACAGGGTCAATTAGTAAATGTGGATTGTCTTCCTTACAGGGAGAAGACCGGAACAGAGACCATTAATAGGGATAGACTTCTCCCCTCATCCCCCTATTTTCTTTGCAGGAACTTGGCATGCTGTCTCCCTTTGCAGGAGTAAACTAGGGAAAGCATATATCTTATATATATTTTCTTGCAGAGTTTTTGGTCTAATTGAATTGATTGTCACAGTATACATGACCAAGCCACAACTGCTGGCATAAATGTTGATGTTTTGAATTATAGTGACTTTTATATATTCTTAACCAATGGTCAATTGTGTTGGATAATTTCTTGATGCCCTGAGGACGCCAGTGAATACAAACTGGCAGAAACGTGTTGGCATTTGCATCATAGTCCTACTTGCTGTGGTTTTTACTATATATAACCCCAAGTGGGTGGCAGCCCTGGGCTGGCTGGGCCCTGCAGAACCCAGAGCTGCCTAGTTCGTTTTCTACTGACCATAGAATTATATACGTTGATTATTTTATTAGATAGAATTAAACGTTATGTTTTAATATATACATCAATCCTTTTTGCTCATCCCGGACATGAGGTCCATTTTTTGATATAATTGACCCACAGAATAAAGAAAACGTGTATAAAGTATACAGCGTGAAAACAAACCCTCCAAAATTTGCTAAATTTCCTTACACAAATAAGAATTTTTGGGGGGTTTTACATACATTTTATGGTAAAATGAGTGAAGTCGTTACAAAGTATAATTTGTCGCTCAAAAAACAAGCCCTCAATGGGTCTATGGATGGAAATCTAAAAGAGTTATGGATTTTAGAAGGAGAGGAAGAAAAAATGAAAACACAAAAATAAAATTGGACTGGTCCTTAAGCCCTTAAGGATGCAGGGCGTACCTCTACGCCCTGAGTCCGCTCCCTTTCTATAACACGGGGCCACAGCATTGCAACGCGCTATTAACCCTTTAGACGCAGCGTTCAAAGTTGATCGCCGCGTCTAAAGTGAAAGTAAAGTACTGCCGGTTAGCTCAGTGGGCTGTTCGGGACCGCCGAGGTGAAATCGCGGTGTCCTGAACAGCTGGCAGACACAAGGAGGGTCCTCACCTGCCTCCTGCGTTGCCGATCGTCGAATGACTGCTCAGTGCCTGAGATCCAGGCATGAGCAGTCAAGCGGCAGAGTCATTGATCAATGTTATCCTATGAGATAACAAAGACCGATGTAAAAGATCAGTTAGTGCAGTGTTATAGCCCCCTATGGGAGCTATGACACTGCAAAAAAAAGTGAAAAAAACTAATAAAAAAAAAAATTCCAAAATGGCATATTTTTGGTCACTTTTTATATCATGAAAAAATGAATAAAAAGCGATCAAAAAGTCAGATCAATACAAAAATGGTACCGCTAAAAACTTCAGATCACGGCGCAAAAAGTTTGCCCTCATACTGTTCAAGGAAAAATTAAGAAGTTATAGGGGTCAGCAGATTTTAAACGTATACATTTTCGTGCATATAGTTATGATTTTTTTCCAGAAGTTCGACAAAATCAAACCTACATAAGTAGGACATCATTTTAATCGTATGGACTTACAGAATAGAGGTGTCATTTTTACCGTAAAAATTAGAAACTGAAGCCCCCAAAAGTTATAAAAAGGCGGGGGGGGGGGGGTTCCTCAATTTTGTCGCACAATGATTTTTTTTTTCCCCTTTTCGCCGTAGATTTTTCGGTAAAATGAATGATCTCATTACAAAGTAGAATTGGTGGTGCATAAAATAAGCCATCATATGGATTTTTAGGTGCAAAATTGAAAGAATTATGATTTTTTTTTTTTTTTTTTAAAGGTAAGAGGAAAAAACGAAAGTGCAAAAACAGAAAAACCCTGAGTCCTTAAGGGGTTAAAGGAAATCGGTCAGTAGTACCACCTGCACTAAACCTGTCACACAGGCTTGTAGTGCGGGTGATGCTGATTATGACGGTACTGACAATGTCCAGATTTGCCCAGCATTTCCGCTGCAAATCGAGTTTTCCTATTTATGCTAAAGAGGGCCTTGGGGCATGGGCGGAGCTCCGATCTGAGCTTGGGGCACACTGGCATAATCTTTGCCGGGTGGTGGCACCACTCGGCTCATCAATATTCATAACCCCCCCCCCTCCCTGCTCCTTCACCCGTGTTAGTGTACGGCGCATGCGCTGCTTACTGTGTACTCCTGGAAGCGGTGTTCCCCTCTGCTTCACTGCCGCAGCCATCTTTGATAAGTAAGATAAAATAAAATTAAACTTTCTAACTTCTGACAGGCTACACTTTGACTGGATAGAGTCTAACCTTTAGGATATGTTTGATAAATGAACCAAACCAAGCTATTTCTGTGCTGGGCTCAAAAACATTGTCTGCTACGTTTTTGATTTCCCACACAGATAAAGCATATGGTCAAGAAATGGATAGAACATCGCCACAGTTAGATTACATTTTGTCCCATTTCTTAGTCGATCAACCAACTGAGAACTATACATCTGCATGCCTTTTTGACAGGTTTTCAATGTACCGTATTTTTCAGACGCGGCGATCAAAGCTGACCGCCGCGTCTGAAGGCTGACCGCCGCGTCTGAAGTGACACTAACCCGGCTGCATCGGGAGGGACCTTACCTGCCTCCTTGGTGTCTGCTCCGTGCCGGGATCCCCTGCATGGCCAGTGCTCTCCTTCGACGTCATCGTGCACGCCGTCCCATCATCCAATAGGAGTGGCGTGCGTAGCGACATGATGACGGCGATGGAGAGCGTGGATCCCGGGGAAGAAGACGTCCGGAGCGTCGGGGACACCACGGGGACGCGGCGACAGCGATGGAGCGACATCCAGGGCAGCGGTGACGGGTCCGGAGCGGCAGGGACATGTGAGTATTACCTCCTATACCAGTGGTCTTCAACCTGCGGACCTCCAGATGTTGCAAAACTACAACTCCCAGCATGCCCGGACAGCCAACGGCTGTCCGGGCATGCAGGGAGTTGTAGTTTTGCAACATCTGGAGGTCCGCAGGTTGAAGATCACTGTTGGGTTCAGATTCTTTTTTTTTCTAGATTTTGCACCATTAAAATTGGGTGCGTCTTATATGCCGGTGCGTCCTATAGGGCGAAAAATACGGTGTAGCCTGAGAGAAGAAAAACATGCTGTGAATAGGGTCTAACCGTCGCTGGTACTACTGATGATGCATTTATTTCCTTAGCCATAGTTTCTTTGTTTTGTGAATGTCCTGATACACAGACGTCTTTGTTTCTCATATAACACATCAACAGAGTTTACAGTCACATACAAAGTAACTAGTGTAAGAGGATCAGTTTATGAATCCTTTATAGCCAGACTCCTATGTTAACTCGTCATATTGTAACTTTTTTTTTTTTTTCCCCTCAGCATCAAATTTACAGTGGGTCAGGGTAAAGAAGGCATCATCGACTTTACACCAGGCTCCGAATTGCTGATAGCCAAAGCCAAAAATGGACACTTGTCTGTGGTAAGGGTCGTTCACATGCTGCTGTGACCACTTTCTGATGCAAGTACACCTGTCCAAAATTATTGTGTCCCCACAATGGTTGTCTGGCGGCATCTCCCATAATAATAACCAGTTCAGATCTTTTTTTTCACCCTACGAAGAGAAAATACATATTTCTGTGTTTTTACAATATTAATAACCATTGAAAAAGTTGAAATTTCAAGTGTTTTTTTTTTTACAATATAAATATTAGTGTTCCTATAATAATATATATATTTTTTTTATTCTTTAGGTTGCCCCACGGCTGAATTCCCGATGATGAAAATTCCAATTCACTAGGAATCTGGACTACAACCAAACTGACAGTTTCACATACACCCATTTCCCCCACTTGTTGAACAATACCTGCTTTTTATATTTTATAGTTACCAAAGACCTGCGCTGCTTAAAATAAGGAAAGAAATCATTTTATATATTTGTGAAATTCAAATATTTTATTTTATTTTTTAACTTTGCTTTTGCACTGTTGCGCCCCTCCTCTTGTATCTCTATGCATTGTCTGCAGTAGGCATAAGGGTATTTCTCCACTAAGGTGGTGGGCTCTAGCCTAGAGTTCATGTCTGGATAAGAGGAGGATAGAATATTATTAGTCTTGCGCTAATGTCACAGAGGCCTTTTCTACTATGCAGACATACTTGGCTATGGAATTGTTTTGAATCCAGATTTCATAAAGCAAAATTGTAGCCTGCACTAAGATGAAACTTATTTATGCAATCTTAATTTCGGGTAAATGTTGAGGAATAATAGGCAGAATTTCTAGCTTTTATGCTACTAAAATATATATTGTACAACATTTGTCAGAAATGCCTTACAATATCCTTGTGTTGTTGTGTTAACCGGAAAAATCCAAAGCCATATGTAAATGAGCAGACTTTGTAGGACGTGGAAAACAAAACCAAGTGACTGTCTACCAGAGGAAATGTCCATTGTAAGAGTTCACTTTGTGTAAATGTAAGAAATACTAAAATGTGCAATATATATTGTGTAGGGCACCTTAACTAACATTTGTTATACAAAGAGAAATCCTAATTTGCTCACTTGTTTCTCTCACCAGTTGTCTGCAGTTCACATTCATAGATGTTTACAGAGGTTTCATCTGAAGAAGTCTGAGTTAACATGGTGTAGTTCGTCTGTACTGTAGAGAATTCTCATTCTCCCCATTCACAAGGGTTAATTTTGATAGGAATTAGTGGAATTGTGTGCATGAGACATTTGGGTGCACACCAAGGGAAAGGGAAGTGAAAGAAAAGTGCAGCTATTTTCCGGAGAGGGCATGTGTACTACAAGACACTGTATCATCTTCATGTACAGACCTCTGAAAGAGGACCTGTCTGCTATGTGTTATAGAAAATTCATGGATTCTCCTTGACGTTAATATATTGGAGTATATTTAGTTACTACTTTGTACTGCTGCCCCTCTCTTATTCCTCCTGGAAATTGGCATTACCATTTCCTTTGTCAATAGGCTGCGTCCTTACAGCCTGATTGTGAGCATTGATTAGTGGAAGGAAATACCCTAGGAAAGGGGAATGCCTGGTTGTCACTTTATTCATACATTTCCAGAAGGAATAACTGAGGAACAGCCCAATACAAAGTTCTAAGAAAATGTGCTCCAGAATTATTTTGTGGAGAAGAATCGTTCTACTAAAACAAGCCCCATCAGGAGAACTGGCAGACTTGCTGTGAAGTTTATTACTAGCTGGTGCTAACAGCGCTCAAGGTCTTAAGAGTTTATCAATGGGCTATAGTACGTGTATTGGTTTCTTTAACTGTATGACCCTCATGAACAGACCAAGTCTTCACAACTGATGCTCTGACCAACAGAATTTTTTTTTTATAAAGTTTTTAAGTTCTCTTTGATATTCATGTATATTTTGTTTAGCCTCGTGACACATTGAGATGTTAAGCTTGTGAACCAAAGTTCATACAGTACACTGCCATGTCCATGGAATAAGAACCACAACTTCCGAACATTGTAATGCTATAGAGACATTGAACTGTTCAGTTCTTTTTAACAATGTTTTTATGTTACTCATCTATTGCTTTTAACCGAATGTTGACACACTACAGATTGGTGGGGCCATCTTTTTATCTTCACTTTTCAGATACTGAGACTTAAAGTATATCCTTCACCTCTACACCATGGAGGCCTCCATGTATAAGCTTAATTAACATCTTTAGATGTCATTTGTTTAATCTCAGAGACATAAAGCCCTTGATAGTTGCAGCTAGTGAATCTGGGGATTGCTTTTCCTTCAGCCATCAAAACGGTTTCCTTTAGGTGTGGATGTGACAGATGTGCTTTGAGTTCAATGGTTACCACCATAATATTCTGTCTTTCTTCTGAATAGGTGTAAGAGAAAATGCTTTAACACCAGTGATTGCATTTGTGCCTTTGCACCATTAAATCTGCAGTTAATAATCAATGTGTCCTCTCATTTATTAGATTTGCCTCCATACACTGCTGGTACTGTGTTTTCTATAGATACAGTGGGGCAGTGTACTGAACCAGTCTAATTTTTAGACCGTACAAACTTGGACTGATAGACTACAAAAACAACAGCTTTATCAAAGTTTGCACTGTTGGCTTGCTTAAAGGGGTACTCTGCCGGAAAACATCTTATCCCCTATCCAAAGGATAGGGCATAAGATGTCTAATCGTGGGGGTCCTGCTGCTGGGGACCTCCACGATCTCCACTGCAAACTCCACTCCGTGCTGGATGACTGGCAATTGCAGCCATCACGCCCCCTCCCACAGACATGAATGGAGGGGCGTGGCGTGACATCACGGACACGGAAGCTCCAAGCTTTCATGTTCTGCCACTGCCGGCCCAGAGATCGCAGGGGTCCCCGGTGGCGGGACCACGTGATCAGACATCTTGGATAGGGGATAATGTTTTCTGGCAGAGTACCCCTTTAAGGCAAAGGAAATGTTCCAAAACTTTGGAGAATTGGGGTGCATGGTATTGTATTTTAGGCCATCTCACACCCCTTTCCCAATAGGACACACCCCCTTGTCTTGCAAGGCGTCCTTTTTTGTTACAGTCTGGACCTCCATGAAATGAAAGTGTAAAAAAAAAAAAAAAAAGTTGATCAGCTCATCGCTTGTTAGATGCAATTTCATTGAAGAAAGCCTCATGCTGGCTGAACATTTAGGATATTAGGTTAAAAGATCCAGCTCTTCTTTTACCCATAAAACATATCCTTCATTTCAGAAGCATTTATAATACTTCTGTTTGTCACTTGCTTATGTGTTTCTGATCTCTTATAGTACGGTACTATGACTGAGGGCTGCATGGTTGTTAGTAAATAGGTGCAACTTTGAGGCCCACCCTAATTATTCATTTAGCCTATGTAACCTATTTTAAAACAGAAGCAAATCGCCCACATCAAAAACTTGTGAAATCTGCCTCCTGATCAAATTGGAGCAAACTAGAATATATGGATGTTTATCAGAGCCAGAGTAAGGAGATATTAAGTCAAGAGCATTCCACATGCTCCAGATATGCTATAAATGTCTGATAGATGTATAGACCCCCCTCTGGGACCTGCATCTCCAGATCAAGGGAATTCCCAGCCCCTCTGGCCTATCTGTGGCTGCTGGAGGAGGTCAGGAAGGCAAAAATAGGCTGTTTAAAGTAAAATGGTCACCCGTGCAAAAACAAAAAGAAAATACACTATACACCGGGTTATAGTGCGGGTGAACAGGAGACCGATGCGGGGTCTCTGACTGCTATACCTACCTGCAGTCCAGAGCCCGATCCTCCAAAAGTTCCCCTCTTCCAGTGCTGACTTGAGGAGGGCCCGGCGGTTAGATTGAAATATTCATTAGCGCCAGTCACGTGAGCACTCTGTAGGCACGAGCGCTCACGTGACCAGCGCTTATGAATATTTAAATCCAGCCGGCAGGCCTGCCTCAAAGCGAAAGTCAGTATTAACTGGTGTCATTTTAAAGGGGTACTCCACCCCTAGACATCTTATCCCCTATCCAAAGGATAGGGGATAAGATGTCTGATCGCTGGGGACCCCCACGATCTCTCCTGCAACACCCCCGTTCCTCAGCTGCACAGAGCAAATATCGCTCTGTGGCTGCTGAAGGGCAATACAGGGCTGGAATGTCGTGACTTCACGGCTCTGCCCCCCTTGTGATGTCATGCACCGCCACCCTGAATGCAAGCCTATGGGAGGGGGTGTGATGTCATGAGGGGGTGTGGCCGTGACATCACAATACTCCGGCCCCAGTATCGCCCGTCATCAGCCACAGAGCGATCTTAGCTCTGTGTAGCTGAGGAACGGGGTTGTTGCAGGGGATATCGCGGGGGGTCCACAGCGACAGGACCCCCGCAATGAGACCTCTTATCCCTATCCTTTGGATAGGGGATAAGATGTCTAGGGGTGGAGTGCCCCTTTAACCTGTTAACGACCATGGACGTCTATGTTCGTCCAATGGCCGACTCGAGCCCGCATCTTACCGGCCGGCCCCCACTGATTCCTGTAGCTGGGGGCCGGCGTTAATAGCAGACATGCGGCGATCGCGTGGGCGGCTATTAACCCTTTAGATCACCACTGTCAAAGTTGACAGTGGCGTCTAAAGGTTCCTTTATCCTGTCTCTGGTGGTCCAGTGGGGTAGATCGCCTGACAGGGCCAGGCTTTATCAATCGAGAGCACACGGATCGATGGGATTCTATGGAATCCAATTGATCTGTATGAGGAATCAAATGATTCTTCCTAAAAGTCCCCTAAGGAGACGAAGTGTGGAAAAAAAAGTAAAGTTTAAAAACACACACAACACCCCTTTTCCCAAATTCCATATAAAAAATATATAAACATAATAAGAATTAACATATGTGGTATCGCCGGGTGCATAAATGTCCGAACTACAAAAATGTATAATAAATTAAACCGCACGGTCAATGGCGTACGTGCAAAAAAATTCCAAAGTCCAAAATATTGTATTTTGGTCACTTTTTATACCATAAAAAAAGGAATAAAAAGCGAACAAAAATTCAGATCAAAACAAAAATGGTACCAATTTAAAACTTCAGATCACGGCACAAAAAATTAGCCCTCATACCACCCCATACGTGGAAAAATAAAAAAGTTATAGGGGTAAGAGGACAATTTTAAATATATAGGTTTGATTTTGTCGTACTTTTAGAAAAAAAATCATAACTACATGCATGAAAATTAATACAAGTAGGGTATAATTTTAACCGTATGGACCTACAGAATAAAGATAAGGTGTCATTTTTACCGAAAAATGTACGACGTAGAAACGGAAACCCCCAAAATTTACAAAATGTTTTCCCGTTTCGCTGTAGATTACAAAGTAGAATTGGTGGCACAAAAAAATAAGCCCTCATATGGATTTTTAGGTGCAAAATTGAAGGGGTTATGATTTTTAAAAGGTAAGGAGGCAAACAGAAAAACGCTTGGTCCTTAAGGGGTTAAGGCATAATTTATGCCAGTTCCTACCATAAAGTCTAGTAAAGCAGCTGAGCAGTTTAAGTCTACACCCCCTTCCCTGTGTTTTTAATTTCCTTGATTCTCTACATTTTCTTACCTTCTCATTTTCCTATTCTGCATTACTCCTGTTTTATATACACTGATCCACCATAGTTAAAATATGGATTAGGTCAAGGCTCATTAAAGGGGTACTCCGTAGGAAAACCTTTCTTTTTATTTATTTATTTATTATTTATTTTTTTAAATCAACTGGTGCCTGAAAGTTAAGCAGATTTGTAAATTACTTCTATTAAAAAATCTTAATCCTTCCAGTACTTATTAGTTGCTGAATACTACAGAGGAAATTATTTTCTTTTTGGAACACAGAGCTCTCTGCTGATATCACGAGCACAGTGCTCTCTGCTGACATCTGTCCATTTTAGGAACTGTCCAGAGCAGCATATGTTTTCTATGGGAATTTTCTCCTACTCTAGACAGTTCTTAAAATGGACAGAGATGTCAGCAGAGAGCACTGTGGTCATGATGTCATGTCATGATGTTTTCTACCGGAGTACCCCTTTAATGCACATAAGGAGTAAAGGCGACCCCATCTGTTCAGATCCTGCAAAAGAACTATTGTAGCACAAACTTCTGAAAAAGTTGTGAAGGCTAGAGTACATCATAGCACAGTGCCAGCACTGACCCCAGTTCACCACCAATAGTTCCTTCAGTGGACATGTGAGCATGAGAACTGGACCACTGGGCAATGTTAGAATGTGGCCTTCTCCGATGAATAGCCATAATGAGTATGTATCATCTAGGGAAGAGATTGCACCAGCATGCACTGTGAAGAGACTGTGTGATGCTCTGTGCAATGTCCTGCTGGGAATCTGGTCTTTGGCATTCATGTAGAGGTTACTTTGACATGTGCCACCTTCCTAAAAATTGTTGCATGGCAATGACTTTAAGGTGTTTACCTCCAAATTTCCCATATCTTGATCTATTCCAGCATCTATGGGATGTGCAGGAAAAAAACTGATCCAAGGAGGCCACACCTCACAAATCACTTGCCTTATACACAAGTACAGAAGGGTGACAGGTCACACAATGAGCCCCAAAGTTTTACTAGTGAACTGATCATTTGTGTATATGTTGATCCTTTCCCTTTTTAAAACTAATACCAAGTACAGCAGAATTTCATCCTCCTTGGGGAGAGCCAAAATGGGCTCTGGCCCTTAATTAGTTACATTTCCGCATGCATTGATACCAAATTGTAAAAAAAATAATTCAAATGGGGAAAAAGAGAATTATTAAAACTTTTATAAGGGAAGATGCTTTTTTAATATTTTCACACTAAATAATGCTATGTGATCAGCGATCGACCCTGAAACCCACATGGAGCAGATGAGCTTGGGCCGGCTCCATGAAGCAGACTGTTAGCTGAGACTGACCGGAGATGAGATGCCCTGATACTGGAGCTACAAGTAAGGGGAGTTAAAATGTTAGTTTTTTTACTAAGCAGCCTGGGGACAATAAGAAAATACATTTACCAGACAACCCCTTTAGAAAAATTTAAATTGCAAGGTGTATAAAAAATAGATCATAAAATTGAAAGATAGAAAACATTATCAAAAGTTCTTAAAAGATGTGGTTAATATAAAAACTTGATTTAAATAGGTAATTTTTTGAGGACCTGTCCGCAATTGACTGTAAGTGCTGATAGCAGCCATCAGTCTATGAAGCAAGTGTGGCTCCTGTGCTTGCTTCATAGATTGCCACTCTGAACATAAATGTACGTCTTGTTGCGTTAAAGGGATAGTCCGAGGAAATAAACTTATCACCAGCAACAGGATAGGGAATAAGTGTCTGATCACAGGGGATGTCTCAAAGGCTATCCCAGGGTAAGGCCATGTTCAAATGTCGGAATTCCGCAATGGAATTCGGCATTGAGATTCCGCTGCAGCAGAGTTTCATTGAATTCAACATGTTTCTCCTGCCCTGTGCACACGGCTGAATTTCCGTTCCAGATGTTTCCGGCACTGAAATTCCGTTTTCCATGTCTGCAGAAAGAATGAACATGTTCATTCTTTCTGCAGACACTGCACGGAATGCATAGCCGTCTGAGACGACGCGCTACTGTGCGGTCCTAGCGCCGACATATTATGCAGTTTGCAGAAGTCCACACAAAGATTTTCTGTGCGGATATTCCGTAGTATGAACATAGCATAACCTGGACTACAAATCTAGCCTAAGGTCCAAGTAGGGTAAGGGCCAAGGTGCAAAAGTGCCCTGGGAGTGGTGACCCAGGGTGGTGGAATTCACTGGCTAGGAGATCCCACTCACTCACCTCTAGTGTTTCCGCCTTCCAGCTGTTGATCACACAGGATTTTTTTATGGATCCAGCTTGAGGTCCAGGCTGTAATTTACAGCGCACATCCACAGCCTCTTATTTACCTGTGATATCGATAGATCCTTGGGGTACAGCCTTTCATTTACCAGCAGTAGATCCTGGGGGTGCAGCCTCTTATTTACCTGTGATATCAGTAGATCCTGGGGGTGCAGTCTCTCCTTTACCTGTGATATCAGCAAATCCTGGGGGTCCAGCCCCTTACAGTCATCGCCAGAAATGTTGGCACCCCTGGGAAAATTTTCAAGAAAATGAAGTATTTCTCACAGAAAAGGATTGCAGTAACATATGTTTTGCTATACACATGTTTATTCCTTTTGCGTGTATTGGAACTAAACCAAAAAAAGCAAGGAAAAAAACTAATTGGACATATTGTCACACCAAACTCCAAAAATGGGCTGGACAAAATGATTGTCACCCTTTCAAAATTGTGGAAAAATAAGATTGTTTCAAGCATGTGATGCTCCTATAAACTCACCTGGGGCAAGTAACAGGTGTGGGCAATATAAAAATCCTGAACGTAGATAAAAAGGAGAGAAGTTCACTTAGTCTTTGCATTGTGTGTCTGTGTGTGCCACACTAAGCATGGACAACAGAAAGAGGAGACGAGAACTGTTTGAGGACTTGAGAACCAAAATTGTAGAAAAATATCATCAATCTCAAGGTTACAAGTCCATATCCAGAGATCTAGATTTGCCTTTGTCCACAGTGTGCAGCATTATCAAGAAGTTTGCAACCCATGGCACTGTAGCTAATCTCCCTGGGCGTGGACGGAAGAGAAAAATTTATGAAAGGTGTCAACGCAGGATAGTCTGGATGGTGGATAAGCAGCCCCAAACAAGTTCCAAAGATATTCAAGCTGTCCTGCAGGCTCAGGGAGAATGTGTCGTCGACATTTAAATTAAATGAAACGCTATGGCAGGAGACCCAGGAGGACCCCACTGCTGACACAGAGACCTAAAAAAGCAAGACTATATTTTGCCAAAATGAACTTGAGTAAGCCAAAATCTTTCTGGGAAAATGTCTTGTTTACAGATGAGACCAACATAGATCTTTTTGGTAAAGCACATCATTCTACTGTTTACAGAAAATGGAATGAGGCCTACAAAGAAAAGAACACAGTACCTACAGTGAAATATGGTGGAGGTTCAATGATGTTTTGGGGTTGTTTTGCTGCCTTTGGCACTGGGTTCCTTGAAGGTGTGCAAGGCATCATGAAATCTGAGGATTACCAATGGATTTTGGGTTGCACTGTACAGCCCAGTGTCAGAAAGCTGGGTTTTTGTCCGAAATCTTGGTTCTTTCAGCAGGACAATGACCCCAAACATACGTCAAAAAGCACCCAGAAATGGATGGCAACAAAGCGCTGGAGAGTTCTGAAGTGACCAGCAATAAGTCCAGATCTAAATCCCATTGAAAACCTGTGGAGAGATCTTAAAATTGCTGTTGGGAAAAGGCGCCCTTCCAATAAGAGAGACCTGGAGCAGTTTGCAAAGGAAGAGTGGTCCAACATTCCAGCTGAGAGGTGTAAGAAGCTTATTGATGGTTATAGGAAGCCACTGATTTCAGTTATATTTTCCAAAGGGTGTGCAACCAAATATTAAGTTAAGGGTGACAATAATTTTGTCCAGCCCATCTTTGGAGTTTGGTGTGACATTATGTCCAATTTGCTTTTTTTCCTCCTTTTTTGGTTTAGTTCCAATACACAAAAAGGGAATAAACGTGTATAGCAAAACATGTTACTGCAATCATTTTCTGTGAGAAATACTTCATTTTCTAGAAAAATTTCAGGGGTGCCAACATTTATGGCCATGACTGTATTTACCTGTGATATCAATAGATCCTGGGGTTACAGCCTTTCATTTAACATCAGTAGATCCTGGGGGTTCAGACTCTCATTTACCTGTGATATCAGCAAATCCTGGTGGTGAAGCACTAATTTACCATCAGTAGATCCTGGGGCTGCAGCCTCTTATTTACCTGTGATATCAGTAGATCCTGGGGGTGCAGCCAGGGCCGGATCATCATTGGCACTCATGGAGCACCTGCTCCGGGCCCGCAGGGGGCCCCTGTCACATCCGGGACATCCCTGTGTCCCGAAAAATCTTTTCAGGACAAAAGGATGCCCCGGTTACCTCTCTGCGGCCGCCGGGAAGCATAGCACGCAGGGACGTCACTGACGTCCCGTGCGTGCGCCCATAGAAGAGCGGAGCATCAAGGAGGACGTGCGCATGGTAAGTCACCACTCACCAGCGGCATGTCCTCTTCAGTGCTCCGACCACCACGGAGGAGTGGTGGTCGGAACACTGGAGCAGTAAACAGGCATACAGAACTATACTGCACGTAACGTGGGGGAACTGTACTGCACCCCTAATGTGCGGGGACTTATACTGCACCTAATGTGGGGGAACTGTCGGGGGGGGGGGCATCATAATGAAGTGCTCAGTCTTCCAGGCAGTCTTAATCTGGCCCTGGGTGCAGCCTCTTATTTACCTGTAATAGCAGTAGATCCTGGGGGTGCAGCGTCTCATTTACTTGTGATATCAGTAGATCCTGGGGGTGCAGCCTCTTATTTAACTGTGATATCAGTAGATACTGGGGCTGCAGCCTCTTATTTACCTGTGATATCAGCAGATCCTGGGGCTGCAGCCTATTATTTACCTGTGATATCAGCAGATCCTGGGGGTGCAGCTTCTTATTTACCTGTGATATCAGTAGATCCTGGGGTGCAGCCTCTTATTTACCTGTGATATCAGTAGATCCCGGGGGTCCAGCCTCTTATTTACCTGTGATATCAGTAGATCCCGGGGGTGCATCCTCTTATTTACCTGTGATATCAGTAGATACTGGGGCTGCAGCCTCTTATTTACCTGTGATATCAGCAGATCCTGGGGCTGCAGCTTCTTATTTACCTGTGATATCAGCAGATCCTGGGGCTGCAGCCTATTATTTACCTGTGATATCAGCAGATCCTGGGGCTGCAGCTTCTTATTTACCTGTGATATCAGCAGATCCTGGGGGTCCAGCCTATTATTTACCTGTGATAGCGGTAGATCCTGGGGGTGCAGCCTCTTATTTACCTGTGATAGCGGAAGATCCTGGGGGTCCAGCCTCTTATTTACCTGTGATAGCAGTAGATCCCGGGGGTCCAGCCTCTTATTTACCTGTGATATCAGTAGATCCCGGGGGTGCAGCCTCTTATTTACCTGTGATATCAGTAGATCCTGGGGGTGCAGCCTCTTATTTACCTGTGATAGCAGTAGATCCTGGGGGTGCAGCCTCTTATTTACCTGTGGTAGCAGTAGATCCTGGGGGTCCAGCCTCTTATTTACCTGTGATAGCAGTAGATCCTGGGGGTCCAGCCTCTTATTTACCTGTGATATCAGTAGATCCTGGGGGTGCATCCTCTTATTTACCTGTGATATCAGTAGATCCTGGGGGTGCATCCTCTTATTTACCTGTGATATCAGTAGATCCTGGGGGTGCAGCCTCTTATTTACCTGTGATATCAGTAGATCCTGGGGCTGCAGCCTCTTATTTACCTGTGATATCAGTAGATCCTGGGGGTGCAGCCTCTTATTTACTTGTGATATCAGTAGATCCTGGGGGTGCAGCCTCTTATTTACCTGTGATATCAGTAAATCCCGGGGGTGCAGCCTCTTATTTACCTGTGATATCAGTAGATCCTGGGGCTGCAGCCTCTTATTTACCTGTGATATCAGTAGATCCCGGGGGTCCAGCCTCTTATTTACCTGTGATATCAGTAGATCCTGGGGGTCCAGCCTCTTATTTACCTGTGATATCAGTAGATCCCGGGGGTGCAGCCTCTTATTTACCTGTGATATCAGTAGATCCTGGGGCTGCAGCCTCTTATTTACCTGTGATATCAGTAGATCCTGGGGGTGCAGCCTCTTATTTACCTGTGATATCAGTAGATCCCGGGGGTCCAGCCTCTTATTTACCTGTGATATCAGTAGATCCCGGGGGTCCAGCCTCTTATTTACCTGTGATATCAGTAGATCCTGGGGGTGCAGCCTCTTATTTACCTGTGATATCGGTAGATCCCGGGGGTGCAGCCTCTTATTTACCTGTGATATCGGTAGATCCTGGGGCTGCAGCCTCTTATTTACCTGTGATATCAGTAGATCCCGGGGGTCCAGCCTCTTATTTACCTGTGATATCAGTAGATCCCGGGGGTCCAGCCTCTTATTTACCTGTGATATCAGTAGATCCTGGGGGTGCAGCCTCTTATTTACCTGTGATATCGGTAGATCCCGGGGGTGCAGCCTCTTATTTACCTGTGATATCGGTAGATCCTGGGGCTGCAGCCTCTTATTTACCTGTGATATCAGTAGATCCCGGGGCTGCAGCCTCTTATTTACCTGTGATATCAGTAGATCCCGGGGGTCCAGCCTCTTATTTACCTGTGATATCAGTAGATCCCGGGGGTCCAGCCTCTTATTTACCTGTGATATCAGTAGATCCCGGGGGTCCAGCCTCTTATTTACCTGTGATATCAGTAGATCCTGGGGGTGCAGCCTCTTATTTACTTGTGATATCAGTAGATCCTGGGGGTGCAGCCTCTTATTTACTTGTGATATCAGTAGATCCTGGGGGTGCAGCCTCTTATTTACTTGTGATATCAGTAGATCCTGGGGGTCCAGCCTCTTATTTACCTGTGATATCAGCAGATCCTGGGGCTGCAGCCTCTTATTTACCTGTGATATCAGCAGATCCCGGGGGTCCAGCCTCTTATTTACCTGTGATATCAGTAGATCCCGGGGGTCCAGCCTCTTATTTACCTGTGATATCAGTAGATCCCGGGGGTCTAGCCTCTTCTTTACCTGTGATATCAGTAGATCCTGGGGGTCCAGCCTCTTATTTACCTGTGATATCAGTAGATCCTGGGGGTCCAGCCTCTTATTTACCTGTGATATCAGTAGATCCTGGGGATCCAGCCTCTTATTTACCTGTGATATCAGTAGATCCTGGGGGTGCAGCTTCTTAATTTATTCCCCCCTCTCTGCTCCTCCTCTTCCATCTGATACAGATTTACTTCATATAATGATTTCACATATAATGGAATCTCCCTGACATCTTATAATCTTCCTTTCTATAATGCGGATCAACCTGAACTGCGATCTACTGTCTGAACTCAGCAATATGACGTTAATAGTGATGTCACACGTGACCCCCCCCCCCAGCATACTAATGTCAGTCACATCACCCCATTCCCTCTAGCTTGTTGCTAAGACAACAGCTGTGTTTATAGTTATAGTGAGCCACCTTGTGGTAAATCGCATAATTACAACTTCTGAAGGCTCATTAATGGCGAGTAATTCGCTGGTTTCATTGTGACAGTGTATACTGTTCCATACAGAGCCAGAAACTGCTATAATCTGCTGAATGAACCAGGTAAGAAGGTACATAATCGTGGGGGCTATAGGATCCTTCTGTATGTGTTCTGGGTATTCGATGTTAGGACTAGGAACAGGGCTGCAGCTCTTCAGAACTCATCTGCACAGGTAAAGTTCATTATTCACCAATAGATTCATTGTTATAGCCACTTTATAGCCACCAGGTCTCTAAATTCACTCTCTTCTCTTCCTGCTGGACACCAAAGAAGCACAAGCTCAGCATAATACTACTAAATTCATCTCCGCTAGGCCAAAGCCTGCAGCCACTTCAATACATGTTATCAAGCTCTATCTACAATTATAGTGACTACTACTCAACTCAAGTATATAATTAGTAGCACAGTGGCCTGCATAAATCTCAATACTACAAGTCCCAGCAAAGCCTGTGAGGTATCCCGGTTGCCTCTAAAGAAACTGCAGAACTGTAAAGACTGTTCCGTAAGAAGTTTAAGTAAAAGTTCCAGTTACTTTCACAATTCCTGCTGTGGACATTCCTTTATTGCCTGCCGTTTCTGGGTTGGCTGTCGGCAGGGCCTTATACAGAAAACAACCACATCCTGGCGTCACGACAAATCAGGGGTTAATAACACCTTACCCCACTGGGTTAATACCCCCAGACCCTGCTACACCGTTGCAAAACCCCAGCACCACGCTGTCATTATGGGATATTGAGTGCAGAACTATGGGGGGGATCTTTAATTTATTTATTTATTTTTTTATTTTAGTGCAATGCCCCTCCTCTCAGCTTTGAGTGACAGCTCTAGTTTTCAGTCAGAAGACAACTAGAACTGTTAAGCTATGTATACACGATGGAATTTCCGTGCGAAACCCTGCAGTGAATTCCTCACTGAGATTCCGCAGCAGCAGCGTCCCATTGATTTCAATGGGATTCGGCTGCACTGCTCACACGGCAGAATTTCCGTGCCAGATGTTTCTGGGGCGAAAAATTCGAATTCCGGTGACAGCAGAAAGAATAAACATGTCTATCCTTTCTGTGGAGTCCACACGAAATGCATTGAAGTCTATGAGACAGTAAATTTCCGAGCGGTCCTAGCACCGGCATGTTCTGCCAGTGCTCCTTTGTCGGGAATGTCTACACGGAAATTTTACATGCGGAAATTCCACCATGTGAACATAGCCTTACTCAGAGTGGAGAAGACCAGGGACGCATTCAATGCAATTACTGGAGAGGGACACCTCCTGTGCATTTACCATCAAGGGACATTGAAGCTAGGTTTTCTCGGGAATGCAACCTGCATGAACAACACAGGAGCAAAGTTTACACTACTATTCCGATCCTCTATATAACACTGTCAGCAGATGTGGGGGGTCGCAATGAGAAGATAAGTGACCCCCCGACCTACGATGGCCCCGACATACGATCATTTCAACATACGATTTCCTCTCAGAGGCCATCGCATGTTGAAGGCAGCATCAGCATACGATGCTTTTGTATGTCGGGGCCATCGCATAAACGGCTATCCGGCAGCGCAGACTGCTTCAGCCACCGCCGGATAGCCGTTTACGGTGCCCCGTGTGATCCGCTGATGATCACTTACCTGTCCTCGGGGCTCCGGCCCGTCCTCTTCGGGATCCCCTGCATCGTCGGCACTCTCCATTGTCGTCATCACGTCGCTGCACACGCCGTCCTGTCATCCAAAAGGAGCGGTGCATAGTGACGTGATGGCGGCGACGGAGAGCGAGGATGCTGGAGAAGCAGAGGCCTTGCCGGAGCGCCGGGGACACGGCGACAGCGATGGAAGGCAACATTCAGGGCAGCGGGGACAGGTGAGTACAACTTCCTATACCAGTGGTCTTCAACCTGCGGACCTCCAGATGTTGCAAAACTACAACTCTCAGCATGCCCGGACAGCCAACGGCTGTCCGGGCATGCTGGGTGTTGTAGTTTTGCAACATCTGGAGGTTCGCAGGTTGTAGACCACTGTCCTATACTTTATATTGCACGAATCCCTCAACATGCGATGGTTTCAACAAACGATGGTCCATTTGGAACAAATTACCATCGTATGTTGAGAGACCACTGTAATGACAAATCTAAATTGTGCATTGGAATCCCTGTAATTTTTTTTATTCTAACAATGATTATTTATTAACTCCATGTATATGGGTCCTATGTAATGTGAGATCTCATCATATATTCCCTGGAGAAATGTATTAGATGGCAATATATGGGGTTGCAGGAGTCAAATGCTACAATATCCAATGATTATTGGATTGAAAATCCTTTCCTGTTGTAGAAAGTAATCCATTGTTCCAGGCTGGATTGATCTTTTTTCCCAGATGACACATTCCATTACTGGAACACTTTAAGTGTGAGTCACGCAGCAAACAAGTGTTCCCTGGGGGATGGTGAAAGAATCGCCACATTTAATAGATTTTCCATAATTACAAATCTTATCATTAAAGCCTACTGCAAGAATCCTAATTCTCAAATCTATG
Source organism: Hyla sarda (assembly GCF_029499605.1). Taxonomy (NCBI): domain Eukaryota; kingdom Metazoa; phylum Chordata; class Amphibia; order Anura; family Hylidae; genus Hyla; species Hyla sarda. The sequence continues at coordinate 392,714,938 of NC_079190.1, read as the reverse complement.
GTCTATTCTCATCCTGATCTATCCTGGCCAATCATATGTCTGACACCATGTCGTGAACCGCTGCCTATTTCCGAGGGCAAACAGAAGGATTTAAAAAAATAAAATAAAAATAAAATAAATAGTTGCATATGAATGGTGGAGCCGGGAGCTCATAACGTCATAGCCCTGCCCCCATAACATCATGCCCTGCCCCCTCAATGCAAATCTAAGGGAAGGGGCATGGCAGATGCCACGCCCCTTCCCTTAGATTTGCATTAAGGGGTCGCGGGGCTATGATGTCACAATCTCCCGGCTCCAGCATTCGGAACAGTTTGTTCCAAAGGCTGAGCAGCGGAGTACCCCTTTAAGAATATGTCTCAAGGATAAGGAGAGATAAGATTAGACACAGAAATAAACCTATTGCCAGGTCTTAGTCCTCTATAACAAATGTCTATGGGAAGAATTTATCATTGTCTATGTAAATGCCAGTGCAGTAGACTTTTGGGTAGAAATGATTAACCCCTTCCATATGAGGCTCAGTGCATGCATGTAATAAATAGACACACAAAAATCCATTCACATTATAATACACCTAGAGAGAGGCCTCAGCCTTTCAGAATCAGGCTTTAGACAGAACAGCAAACCTTTAAAGGGGTTATCCACCATAAGGTGATTCTAGTACTTACCTGCCAGACAGTAATGGAGATGCTTGGGAAGGAGTCAACCATAACACTAAGGCTATCTTTTTGTGAAATGGCTACATCCTGTTGGAGTTCCCTCCCTAGGACTACAAGTCCCATAATATTTGTTTTTAAGTGTGAGGTAATTTTTCTTCCTCCCACACATCAGCCACCCCACCCATTGAAACACACCTGTGAGCCCTTCAATGCAATAGCCAGTGTTTTCTAACCAGGGTGCCTCCAGCTGTTGCAAACCTACAATTCACTGCAGAATGATCTCCCTCCCACCCAGCAGTCGTTCTACCCATTGAAGCAAAGAGAGGCTCCCTGTCATCACCTGATTAGTGATGTAATGTCTCGGGCTGCACTGCAACCTGGGAAAACCTGAGACGACATGCCATGCACCAAATTGATCATTTAGGGGCATGTCCACCAAAGTCAACCCAAGAAAACAAAAAAGGAAAGAGGCGTACCACAACTGTTTTTGTTCAATTCCCCTCAGTGTGAAGTTTTGTTGGGTGTGAAGTATAAAGCCGGTTGCAACCAGTAGTAAAGCTAATTGAATGTTGGTTTTCTGTGCGCTAACTTATCCCCAGGTTGTCACAGTAGTTATAAATACAATACATATGTTTCATTACTATAGTATTACCAAAATTGTAAGCAAAACCTAGAAAGGTGAATAACGTAACCTCTTCCTTTTCTTTTTTTTCAGGGATCTATTCATGGTTTTGGTAGGATAATCTAGAACTCCCTACATATATAGTACATGCTCATGTGAGGCATATAAGAACCTAGTTTATAGCTATTGCTAACTAACTGTTCATATATTCAAGGTCAGAAGATGGCTCCTGGAAACAAAGCTAAGACCTTCACTGGCAGTTCTCTATCTGGAAGGTAACCATGATATTGTAGGACACAAACCTCTTTGCGCTGTTGGCCCTAACATGTATTGTCACTTTCCATACTGAGTCACTATAGTGGGTTATTACCATGGTAACTTGGTTCTCGATGGTTCAATCATTGCCTTGACAGGAGTTCTACACAAAGACTATTCTTCATTTTACAGTATGATGGGGCATATTTTATGCATAGGAATGATATGATGCATAATCTGTCAGATACACTATATGGCAAAAAAGTATTGGACACCTCTCTTAAACACTGAACTCCGGTATTTCATTCAGTCCCATTGTCACAAATATGAAGAAATGGGTCATTCTAAAGAGCTCACTGAATTCCATGTTGTGGTCCTGTAATAGGAGCCCCCACTGCAACAATTCAGTTCAGGACATTTCTTCCCTCCTAGATCTACCACAATTGTGTGTTATTATTGAAAAGTGGAAGAGTTTAGGAACCTAAGCAACTCGCATAGTTCAAGACCCCTTAAAGGGGTATTCCGGGATCTAGCATTTTATCCCCAATCCAAAGGACATGACATGAATGGAGGGAGCATGGCGTGACATCACGAGGGGGGGCAGGACATTACGGAAACCGGAGGTGCAGCTTCGCATGCAATGCGGGTGCTGCAGCAAGATCGTGGGGGGGTCCCAGCGGCAGGCCCCCCGCGATCAGACATCTTATCCCCTATCCTTTGGATAGGGGATAAAATGTTAGATCCCGAAATACCCCTTTAAATGAAATCTATTAGCTGTATATCATTCTCAGAGCTGCAGACATGGGCAGATAGAAAGATAAAATAAATGATACAGGTCTTTTTGCTGATGGCTGTATGCTAAACTATAAAATCATTATTTTCCTTCTAAGCTTCAAAGTTGTAGAGGAGGTGCTGAGCGATAGAATGCATGCCTCCTCCCTCCCCCACCCCTCCCTGTCCTGCATGATTTATAGACAGGGCTTTGCTTCCAGCAATGAGCCTTGTACATTAAGCGTGTACATCGTGCATACTGCAGCTCAGCCCAGCCTTTGCGACTCTTCAACTTAGAAAGAAAACAATGATTTTATAGCTCTGCAAACAGCCATCTGATAAAAGAAGAGTATGATTTGTAGGAATACACAAGTGTAGATCTGAGGGTCCCCTGGGGCATGTGGTTCCACACAATGGAAAACTTAGGTTCACAGTAGCAATAGTGGGATTTTGGAGCACTTTCCTAGTGCATACACGCTCACTTTTGTGGGGTTGCACAAATGGCTTAAGTCTCTTTTAATAACACAGTCTCTGGTTTACAGCAACAGATAGTGTTTATGAGGAGGAACCCCCCTTAGTAGCTGACTAACACCGAAAAGCATATGTGGGGGAATGTAGTCAATACAGTCCACTGCTCTAGCCAAGAAGTTTTTGGAAGGGAGACACACACACAGTCCTAGTATGCGTAAGTTAGTAAATCATCACTGGTTGGCTTCCAATTAGTGACATTTGGAATGTTAAGGTACTTATGGATGACAAGCGTAATGTCCTATGGCAGGATGCCAATCTAGCAGCCATGTGACTAGTAAGCCACAAAGCACCAGCCTTAGCCAGAGGCTTATCCTAGTTACAAGACAAGTGACCTTTGATCACCAGGATACTTGATATTTCATTAGCAAGGACTGAATTTGTTTCTGTGAGGATTAAGCTCCTCACAGGCGTCCGTAATATCTTCAGGTCCTCCCAGGCAGGGTGATAAGGAAGGCATTGGGCGTGGCTGCATAGAGAGCTCAGTTAGGCACATTTACACAACACAAATGCTGCCAACACACTACACTGAACATGTGCATAGACTAGAGGCAGGCACCGAAATGAACTGAGGGAACTCTACACTGAGGGACACTGCAGTAACTCTACACTGTAGGGGAGCTAAAAACTTAGTGTCCGATTTTCTTATATCTGATGCAGTAGTTGTCACTAGATTACCGCTTCCTTCTGAAAAACAGAATCTAAAACCAAGAAGAAAAAGGGAAAAAAAGTGCACATGGGAAAAAAGTTCCAGAGCCTGAACCATTGCGCTGTTATAGTCCTCTAGTCTACAATCCTGAGGTATTGATGACAAAACACATGACCTTTGACAGTAAATGTTGCCTTTATTATAATGCTGATTGTAAGTTGTCCACCAACAGGATCAGATTAAGGTTGATGGAATGTAAATCCCACTTTTAGGACCCAAATTCCAGCTCACCTCCCTCTCATAACTATATATAGGTGAAGTGGCTGTATATCTATGTGGCCCTCTCCAATTAAGCCTACAAGGGTTAGGAATCTGGGTGGGTCATCCCAAGGAGAGCAGTTCATGAACTACATGTAGTATCCAAGGGATAGGCGAGTTTAGTTAAGGACAGCCAGAAGTCAGGACCAGGTAAAATATTTCATGTACCATGCAAAGTATCTAACAGGTAAAGCAGGAACAGGGAAGGGCTCGTTCACATTGCCGTCGTACTCCACTATTTGGCGTTCCGTCGGCAATCCGGTCAGAACGACGGGAGTTTATTGGAGAAAAAAAAATTGTGCAAGTACTATTTTTTTCTCCGCTAAATTCCTGTAAAATTACCAGATCCCAGACGGACCCCATGCAAGTGAATGGGATCAGATGGGACTCTGCAGTAGCCATTTACACCCGACCTGTTTCAGGGTCCGTTAAAAAAAAAAAAAGGGGGGGCCAATTGGACCTTTAATGGGTCAGATGCAAATGGCAATGTGAACCTAGCCGAACCTGGAACAAGGCCAGGGAGATAACAGCAGGCTAGAAACCGGGTGGCTTGAGGCATAATGAGAAACACGGGCCGAATGCAGCAGGAACTGGACTGGGCAGTGAGCGAGGGACCTGGCTGGGTTTAAATAGCCAGACCCTGATGAGAATGTAACAGATACTCGATCCACATAAAATAGGAGTGAGCATCGGTGTAAACATGGTGTTGCAGAGCAACATTACTCAGGACCAGTAATTGGTTTGCGGCAGATAGAGGGAGCAGGTTTGTAAAAGGAGGAGAATGACAGAGGTGAAAATCAACAACAATGCTAAAGTAGGCCACCGAGATCAAATGGCTTCGTCATCAGCACATACCTGTTGCATAGCAACACAGTGTGTGGACTCAGGACAACAACACTGGAGTAAGGAGTGGGGGGCACAGCTCTTACAACACTATTTGTGACACCAGGCCACCACCCCCCCATCTTCTAAGCTGGGTAGAACTACAGAATGTATGCTGCTAGGTCCTCAATGTGGTGCAAGCCAACAAAGAAAGTGCCTCATGTGCCCTTTTTTCATTTATCTGACCCTGTGCGCAATAAAGTAGAGCACTAAAAAACTAAATCTGATTGTATCCATAAATGGGAATATCGATATACAACAGTGCCCCCCCCCCCCCCCCCGACCTACGATGGCCCTGACATACGACGATCATTTCAAGATACGATTTCCTCTCAGAGGCCATCGCATGTTGAAGGCAGCATCAACATACGATGCTTTTGTATGTCGGGGCCATCGCATAAACGGCTATCCGGCAGCGCAGACTGCTTCAGCTGCCACCAGATAGCCATTTACGGTGCCCCGTGTGGTCAGCTGACGTTCATTTACCTGTCCTCAGGGCTCCAGCGCGTCCTCTTCGGGATTCCCTACATGATGGCGGCGACGGAGAGTGTGGATGCCGGGGAAGCAGAGGCCTTGCCGGAGCGTCGGGGGACACCCCGGGGACGCGTCAACAGCAATGGAAGGCGACATCCAGGGCAGCGGTGGTGGTCCGGAGCGGCGGGGACACGTGAGTATAACCTCTAATACCAGTGGTCTTCAACCTGCGGACCTCCAGATGTTGCAAAACTACAACTCCCAGCATGCCCGGACAGCCACCGGCTGTCCGGGGATGCTGGGTGTTGTAGTTTTGCAACATCTGGAGGTCCACAGGTTGTAGACCACTGTCCTATACTTTACATTGCACGGATCCCTCAACATACGATGGTTTCAACAAACGATGGTTCATTTGGAACGGATTACCATCATATGTTGAGGGATCACTGTAGTAAATTTTCATTTACAGAAACAAGTTGCATTTAAATCTGTTACCATCAACTGACTAGACTGAGCCTCATCTGACAAGCGTATATCCATACATGTGACATTTATCCATTGTTAAATCTACAAGAAATAATGCAGAAATATGCAAAACAACTAGAGTCTTATAAAATAAGCTATTTCCAAGAATATAAACCAGTGTAAGTGAAACAATATTTATCCAATATCTGGGTTACGTTCAAATGATGTTACTTTGGAAGTATGCATTTCTTCATACAAAAGTATCCTATAACTGGATTTTGAAGTTGCTACCAGCAAATTCTCTTTTGTGCAAACTTTTGTGACTTTTTGTTGACTATTTTAAGTGATAAGAAAAGTAGGCAGGTTTTAGTGAAGGGTATTTTGCAGTCTGAAAATCTGCCCTTAAAGAGGTACTCCGGTGGAATTATTGAATTTTTTTTTAAATCAATTAATGCCTGAAAGTTATACAGATTTGTAAATAACTTCTATTTAAACATGTTTATCCTTCCAGTATTTATCAGCTGCTGTATACTATAGAGGAAGTTCTTTTCTTTTTGAATACATTTTCTGTCTGACCACAGTGCTCTCTGCTGACACCTCTGTCCATGTCCCAGAATTGTCCAGAGCAGGAGAGGTTTGCTATGGGGATTTTCTCCTACTCTGGATAGTTCCTGACATGGACAGAGGTGTCATCAGAGAGTACTGTGGTCAGACAGAAAAAAAAATTCCTCTGTAGTATTCAGCAGCTGATAAGTACTGGTAGGATTAAGGTTTTTAAAATCATTTTAAAATCTGTTTAACTTTCAAGAACAGTTGATTTAAAATAATAATAATAATAATAATAATAATAATAATTTCCACCAGAGTACCCCTTAATCTATGCTTCCTTATACCAGAAGTCAAAAACTGGTTATGAAATTTCCCTTCATAGTGTTTTTTAATCAAATAATACAGCATCAGATGATATAGATAAGTATGCATATAGGAAATACAACATGTCAAGTAACAGATTATGGAACCCTCTATAGGTGACCCCAAATGGAAGGATGGGGGTTTCCAATCACATCAGCCGATTTGAAATTCCAATGGACATCAAATAGTTTGAGGATGAGTTGAAATAGAAATAATGTAAAGTTAGAAAGTAAAATATATTATGTGTGGTAACAAAAAGTCTTTAGGGTACTCTGCCCCTAAACAGCTTACCCCCCGCGATCTCCGACACGGCACCCCAGCCATCCAGTGCATGACGCGAACTCCACTCCGAGCTGGATGGCGGGCAACCACAGCTGTGACGCCCCCTCCATTCATGTCTATGGGAGGAGGTGTGACAGCTATGTATTAGCTGTCTTGCCCCCTCCCAGAGACATGAATGAAGTTATAAATCCAGAAGCTCCAAGCTTTTGTGTTCAGAACGAAGAGGGGCCAGCCCGGAGATCGTGGGGGGTCCCAGCAGCTGGACCCCCTAGTGTTCAGACATCTTATCCCCTATCCTTTGTCCGTTTTTGTTTCCAAACCCCTCTGTCCGCCTTTTCCTCAAGATTCCTCTGTCCGCCTCCTCCTGCACACATTTATCATACATGCACACATCGTTTATACATACATCTGTCATAAATACATACATCTATCATAAATACATGCACACATAAATACATACATACATACATACTTCTGTCATGCATGCACACATCTATCATACATACAAACATAATACATGCATCATGCACACATCTCTTATGCATACCTTTTCCCTGACACCCCCCCCCCCCCCTAATAACCCTCCAAAACCAACAATCCCCTTACTATCCTGGCCTGCAGATCAATGCTATGGCCTGCCGCTCATCAGCTGCAAGGTTGGAGGAAGTGCAGCTCAGGTGCACTGACTGCCATGTCCTGGAGACCTCTACTCCATTCCCCCTACTCGGCACTGGTGTGATGAATTACAGGCAGGGTATAAGAGCAGATGTGTGTGTCTGAGCAGGGCACGCCTGCTCCTAGCAGACACTGCGCCTGCAATTAAAGCATCTGTGTTCCTGCCATATCTGTTTGCTGCAAACCTTTGAAAAAAACTTAAGGTGGGCAGTCTGCCATGTAACTTCCCAGGACCTACCACTGCATTAAAGCAGCGGTGGCAATAATAATAATAATAATAATAATAATAGTAATAATAGTAATAATAATAATAATAATAATAATAATAATAATAATTAATTATAAAATAGCAGTGGCCTGAGACCCGGGCTATAGGCACCAGGTCTACTAGGGGCTACAGCCCCCTTAGCCCCCGCAGTGATGCCACAGGTCTCTGCACTGAGACACCGACCAATCAAAATTTTTTACATGATATCCAAAGAAAAACAGCATCACAGTTGTAGACAAATAAATTACATATTTATTCAATCCATAAGTACATTGTGCATCCCAATGATGTGCAAGTACTACTACCTTTCTCAAGCTGAGGCTGAAACATGGCACTTCCACTTTATTGGGATGCACAGTGTACTTATGGATTGAATAAATATGTACATTTTTTTTATCTACTACTGTAATGCTGTCAGAACTGCTTTGTCCTTGGATGTCGCTGCCAGGAGATGGGATTAATGACATACTGATGCTGCATCTTTTTTCCCCGTGACTAGTGGAATGGAAAACCATTTATACTTGACAAATATTGTTATTTCTGCATAATCATAATGATAATTAATCAGTGTTAACAAAGTTGAAGATCAACAACAAAACTGGATTTCCTGTATTTAGCAGGCAGGTGCCATATACAGTAGCCCAGAGACCCCCATTTTAGGCAGAAGTAACTCACAAGTTACCTATGCAAACTATTCAATGTCACAACACAGTCAAAGGCCAGGAGTAATTTTAAGCTGTTTTCTTTATAGTTTCCACCAAAATGTTTTGTGGTGGCCCAGTACAGGAGCACACAGTGACCCCTGCCCCCCCCCCCTCCCCCCTCACCTGTACCCTGTGTTGTATAGTGTATTGCATATAAAATGTCTTATGCCTTTAAGACCTGTTGTCATGTGATTGTAACCCAGGAATGCACCAGTGACATGTGACCTACAGGGTGACCTATGGAACCCCTCAGAGTCTCCCCCATATAAGGCCTGGGTGGAGCCTCTGCTCACTCTCTTTCTGCTTAGCTGAGTTGCAGTAAGGTCAAGTCCTGTAATAGTGTGTCTGGGTCCAGAAGAGGCCTAAAGTCTACCACACAGCCACGGATCCACAAGTCCACTTCCCCCCAGGTCCAAGTCAAAAGCTGGTAAGCTACAAACGGGGTATAGTCAGTCTCAGTCAAGTCAGTCCAAGTCAATCTGTCTCAAGTCAATCTGTCTCAAGTCAGCATGGCCTGCATCAAATTGTCCAAGTCCACTATAAGTCTCAGCAAGCCCTGTGGTCTCTGAAGTCACTGGTCACCTCTGAATGCCTAGCCAAGCTGCATAGACTGTTACACCTGTCTGACTCAGTAAAGCTGCCGTTGTTCCGTAACTTGGCGTCGGAGTCATTATTTTCCCCCGTGCCTAGCCCAGGATACCTTCGGGTGGTGAAGCGGTTAAACCACGCGCTGGCGTCATGAACACAAGGGGTTAATGCCATCTGCCCCTAGGGTAATTCCTTCTGCCCTCATCACACCCTCACAACAGTTTAAGCAGAGTTGCCTTTACTAAACATGCTGTGGGTCAGACTGGTGATTACATGACCTAGTTACAGCAATAAAACCCATGGATACAGCTGTGCTGGAATATAACAGATGGTGCTGTAGGAATAGTGTGCATGATTGGGGCAAAAAAACATGGAGTGCTTCTTTAATTTAATATGGTATATATCATTATATATTTAGTATTTATTTATCTAATTAAGATATGACAGTCCATGAATATCTCAGAACTTACTGCTGGGTCTGCAAGCGGAGGCAAATGTACTATAAGAAATTCTTTGTTAAATTTGACAAAGATAAAGATGGTCTACTTTCTATTATAACATAAAGAGAGAGGAAAAAAGAAAGAGGGAAACTCACCGGAGGGTGTTACGCTCAGGGCACAACACCTAAAAAGCGTGGTATGGTAACAATTCCCAGGTCCGCAGCCTCAGTCCTCTGGTAGCAGGCACACTGTCCCAGTGTAACGTAATAGCAGGTATTGGAAGAAAATGTGGACGAATTTTGGCGCTGGAACTCTGGATATTAAGAAAATCAGGAACACATCCGCATTCCTTTCAGAGGCTTTATTGTGAATACATAAGCTACGCATTTCTGGTCCGAACCGGACCCTTCGTCAGGCAAGGATACCTTGCCTGACGAAGGGTCCAGTTCAGACCAGAAACGCGTAGCTTATGTATTCACAATAAAGCCTCTGAAAGGAATGCGGATGTGTTCCTGATTTTCTTAATATCCAGAGTTCCAGCGCCAAAATTCGTCCACATTTTTTTCCAATACCTGCTATTCTTTCTATTATAGTACATATATGAGTTTTGCATTACACATTAAAGTGGTTGTTTTACAAAGAGACAATAAAAGCGGGGCCCACCTCCCAGGTGATCAATACAGGATTGGCCATCCCAGGTTGTGAAAGCTGCCTCTGTGCCTGAGCTCTCTTCTAGTCCATAGAAAAATATAAAGGAAGTATAAATATTCTTATTGAAATAATACATTTAGCAAGCGTAAGGCTGTACATACAGCTCCATGGGGAAATGATATACGCCCTATCCTTATATATGCAACCATAAAAGGAAATGTATTATCATGTTACAATGACACCTGTGGGGGGAGATGGGCATTTTAAGTCATTAACATGCTTTGATCTAAGCCACCCCATTGTAGTTCTGGCTGTATGTTTAGGGTCATTGATCTGCTAAAAGACGACCCTCTGTCTCAAGTCTCTTGCAGACTGCATCGGATTTTCTTCAAGCATTGCCCTGTATATGGCTCCATCAATATTCCCATCAATTCTGACCAGTTTCCCTGTACCTTCTGAAAGGAAGCATCCCCACAGCATGGAGCTCCCACCACCATGTTTCACTGTGGGGATGGTGTGCTCAGGGGGATGGGCAATGTTTGGCTTCTGCTTCACATAGTGTTTTTCACAAAAAGTTGATGAACACTTTCTTCCACATGTTTGAGTGTCTCCCATATGGCTTGTGGTAGTGGTAGAATAAAAAAAAAAACACAGGGGGCCAAGTATATTAACCGAGGCAAAGAAAAAAACAGCGTCAGGGGTTATATGTACTGTTCCCCTGGAGCGTATACAATATACGCATATAACCCTTTAATTAGGGTAAGATGTCAATCCTCTGGAGTGCTGCTAAGCCGTAGGGAAGCAACCAGTCCGCAATGGCAATAAATATTTATAAAATTAATAAAAACTGTAAGAGTCCGTGTGCAACTGAGCAGTATCACATAATGGAGAAACAAGAACATCAGCATAAATTAGCAGTAGTAGTATTTCTAATTTATACTGGTGTTCATGTTTCTCCATTATGTGATACTGCTCAGTTGCACACGGACTCTGAGAGTTACTATTACAGTTGTATGCAAAAGATTAGGCGCCCCTGACAACTTCCATGATTTTCATTTATAAATAATTGGGTGTTTGGATCTGGAATTATATTTTGAGCTATTAAATATCTGAAAGACACAGTAATATTTCAGAAGTGAAATTAGGTTTCTTGGATGAGCAGAAAATGTGCATCAAAATAAAAGTAAACAAATGCATAAATGTGGGCACCCCAACAGAAATATCAGAGCAGTGTTTTGGGTTGTCGTCTTGTTGAAATATTTAGCCCCAGCATAACTTAAAGGGGTAGTCCAGTGGTGAAAAACTTATCCCCTATACTAAGGATAGGGGATAAGTTTGAGATCGCGGGGGGTCTGACCGCTGGGGCCCCCTGCGATCTCTCTGTACGGGGGCCAGGTTCTCCGGCCAGATAGCGGGTGTCGACCTCCGCACGAAGCGGCGGCCGACACGCCCCCTCAATACATCTCGCCGGAGATTGCCGAAGGCAGCGCTTCGGCTCTGCCATAGAGTTGTATTGAGGGGGCGTGTCGGTCGCCGCTTCATGCGGAGGTCGACACGCCCCCTTCCCGTGGGCTGTTGGGGCTGCGTACAGGTGATTGCAGGGGGCCCCAGTGGTCGGACCCCCCAACGATCTCAAACTCATCCCCTATCCTTAGGATAGGGGATAAGTTGTTCACCACTGGACCACTCCTTTAAACTATATGACTGATTCCTCTACCTTAAAGGAGTAGTCCAGTAGTGAACAAGTGGTGAACAACTTATCCCCTATCCTAAGGATAGGGGATAAGTTGCAGATCGCAGGGGGGTCCAACCGCTGGGGCCCCCCGCGATCTCCTGTACGGGGCCCCGGCAGCCCGTGCAAAGGGGGCGTATCGACCCCCGCACAAAGCGGCGGCCGACACGCCCCCTCAATACAACTCTATGGCAGAGCCGGAGCGCGGTCTTCAGCAATCTCCGGCTCTGCCATAGCGATGTATTGAGGGGGCGTGTCAGCCGCCGCTTCGTGCGGGGGTCGACACCCGATATCTGGCCGGAGAGCCTGGCCCCTGTATAGAAAGATCGCAGGGAGCCCCAGCGGTCGGACCCCCTGCGATCTCAAACTTATCCCCTATCCTTAGGATAGGGGATACGTTTTTCACCACTGGACTACCCCTTTAATCTCAATTATCTGCTGATATTGAGTGGAATCCATGCAACCTTCAACTTTAACGAGACTTCAAGTACCGGCACTGATCACACAACCCCACAGCATGATGGAACCTCCACCAAATTTTACTGTAGGTAGCAAGTGTTTGTCTTGGAACGCAGTGTTCTTTTGACGCCATGCATAACACCCCTTGTTATGACCAAATAACTCCAATTTTGTTTCGTGAGTCCACAGCACCTTCCTCCAAAATGAAGCTGGCTTCTCCAAATGTGTGTTTGCATACCTGCTGATCCAAACATCCAAACATTTATAAATAATAAATCATGGAAATTGTCAGGAGGGCCTAAACTTTTGCATACGCCTATAATTTTATAAATATTTATTGGCTTTTATATTGTGTCTTAGGTCCCGGTACGGAGTCCATTTTTCATTTTAACACTATCGAGACTAAGATGTTTTCATTGGCTTGTTAGCTGTTTAGTGCACTGTATCTGCCATAATTACTAGTTTCATATACATTATTTGGTTTTCATCACATTTTAGTATGTATATTAAGTTATGTATATTAAGTTTTTGCCAGACTGACCCCTCCCCCCTGCTTGACACCTTTTCATTTGTATTTTTGTCTTTATACATACCTGTGGTTTGAACACTATGGGGGGTATTTATCAATTTTGCCTGTTGACAGTTTCTTTTTACCCTTTTTTTTTTCACTTTGGTTTTCGTGGACATGCACCAAATTTATCATTTGGCGCACGTTGTTAGTAATTTTGGCTCAAATGTTGAAATCAGCTGTTCATAGCGCCTTTTACACAGAACTTACCCCCACAGAGGACACGTATTTTACCCTTTAGAGCAGCCATTTCGGAGTCCCTCCTGCAGTATATCAGCAAGCGACATGAGTTATTTTCTTTTGTGGGGTTTATAGCCACCATGTGAAATGGATTTTATTTTCAACTTGGGTAGTTATTTTTTTTTTTGTTACTTTAGTGCAGTGGTCTTCAACCTGCGGACCGCCCTTCAACCTGCGGGCTGCTTCCGCCCTTCTTCCTCTATGCTGTATGCATATATACATAACATATATGGCGGAAAATCTTGCAGAGCTGCGCTCAACTGACTCTCAACCAGCAGGTGCCGGCTCTCCTTGTCAGCACTGCTGGCCGGCAGAGTCAGGAGCGCGCCCTGCAGTGATGCGCACACAGCGCTCGCTCCCGCCTGTCTAATTGACAGGCGGGGAGCTGCGCTGAGTATGAGATTTCTGACTCAGCCGCCAGGCCGGCGTGAGTCCGAAATCACTAAAAAAAAGGACTCCTAGGGAGACCCCTAGTGGACAAAAGTTTAAACACAAAAAGCACATAAAAGCATACATTTTTTTTTATAGAACCCAATTAGAAAATTAATCTAGAGATATTGAACTATAAAATATAAAAAGTTTTTATGATGAGAGGTACTCTTTAACCAATGCCATCTTCCTCATGATTCCAAGGGAGCCACAGTGCCTTCATTGGGCTTTTTTATTTCCACTGTGTTCTCGTCACATGGCTTGTGGCAAACTCCAAATGAGATTTCTTGTATCTCACTTTCCACAACTAGAAGTTGTCCTGTGGACAGATTCTTCCAGCTGTTGACCTTTGCAGCATCTCCAGAGTTACCAGAGTTGCTTTCTTTAATTAAATTAAATCTTCTTGTCAGTATTTGTGGATGTCCTTATCTTGGTACGTTTTCGGTTGTGCCATATTATTTCCATTCTCTGATCATGGATTTTATGGTGGCTTGTGAGATGTTCAAAGCTTAAGATATTTTTTCATAACCTAAGATTGTAGTGTTGTAGTTTTTGAGGGTTTTCTGAGAGATGCTATTCTGGAATATCTTAACGATAATAACCTTCTAACATAGCAACAACATGGGTTTATGCGGGATCGGTCCTGTCAGACTAATCTGATCAGCTTCTATGAGGAGGTCAGTTATAGATTGGATCGGGGTGAAGCTGTGGATGTTATATATCTGGACTTTTCTAAGGCGTTTGATACTCAGCCACACAAAGGGTTAGAACATAAAATGAGGATGCTGGGACTTGGGGAGGATAAATATAAATGGATTAGCAACTGGTTTAGTGACAGGAAGCAGAGGGTGAGTATCAATAGAACTTACTCTGGTTGTCCAGTACTGGGTCCACTTCTTTTCAATATGTTTATTAATGACTTTGTAGAAGGATTACAAAGTAGAATTTCTAGATTTGCAGATAACACCAAATTGGGTAGGGTAATTACCACAGAGGATGATAACATAATATTACTGAGGGATCTGGGGAAGCTGGAGGCTTGGGCACAGACATGGCAAATGAAGTTTAAAGTGTAGAAATGTACGGATATGCACTTGGGCCATAAAAACAAAATGTACAACTATGTGCTAAATAATAAGACATTAGGTCAAACTTCTACAGAAAAAGACTTGGGGGTACTGGGGGACAGTAAACTTGACTTTAGCAATCAGTGCCAGGAAGCGGCTGCCAAGGCTAACAAAGCCATGGGATGTATCAAGAGAGGCATAGAGGCACATGACAAGGACATAGTTTTGCCACTGGATGAAGAACTAGTCAGACCACATATGGAGTATTGTGTCCAATTCTGGGCACCTGTATATGAGAAGGACATGGCTGAACTGGAGAGGGTGCAGAGGAGGGCAACAAAGATAATTGGTGGTATGGGAGGATTACAGGACCAAGACAGGTTATCAAGCTGGGGGTTATATAGTTTAGAGAAAAGACGTCTTAGGGGTCATCTGATTACAATGTACAAATATATGAACAGACAATACAGAGATCTTTCTAGTGATCTTTTTATACCTAGGCCGGTAACCATGACAAGGGGGCATCCTCTACTTCTAGAGGAAAGAAGGTTTCACCATCATCACAGACAGAGATTCTTCACTGTAAGAGCTGCGAGACTATGGAACTCTCTGAAACATGATGTTGTGATGTCTGACTCAATAAACAAGTTCAATGGGGGCCTGGATGTTTTTCTAGAGAATAATAATATTAAAGGTTATGGATAGTATATTTATGGGGATAGAATGTTGATCCAGGGATTTATTCAGGGGTAGGGAAGGAATTTCTCCTCTGTCATGGGGCAATTGGCATCAGCCTCATGGGAGTTTTTTGCCTTCCTCTGGATCAGCACAGTAGGGTTTTAGGTTTAACTCGATGGACTCTCTTTCGACCTTACAAACTATGTTACTATGTAACCCTGCTTTGTTCTTCTCAACAATTGTATCCCTGAGGTCCTTGGTCTTCATGCTACTCTTTGTTCAGTCATGCTCTCTAACAAACTCTGAAGTCTTCACAGAACAGGTGTATTTGTACTAGAAATACATTACAGACAGGTGGACCCTAGTTACTAATTACGTGACTTGCAAATGTGACTTGTAAAGCAATTGGTTGCACCAAATCTTAGAGATTTCACAGTAAAGGGAGTGAATACATATGCACTCAACATATTTCCCCCCACGTCCAAATCATGGACTTTTTTGTATTGGTCCATTACATAAAATCACAATTAAATAATTTTTAATCTGTAGTTAAACTATGACAAAATGTAGAAAAGTCAAAGGGGGTGAATACTTATGTAAGGCACTGTACATATACAGTCATGGCCGTAAATGTTGACACCCCTGAAATTTTTCAAGAAAATGAAGTATTTCTCACAGAAAAAGATTTCAGTAACACAGGCTTTGCTATACACTTGTTTATTCTTTTTGTGTGTATTGGAACTAAACAAAAAAAGGGAGGAAAAAAAAGCATAATGTCACACCAAACTCCAAAAATGGGCTTGACAAAATTATTGGCACCCTTAACTTAATATTTGGTTGCACACCCTTTGGAAAAAATAACTGAAATTAGTTGAGTCCTATAACCATCAATAAGCTTTTTACACCTCTCAGCCGGAATGTGGGACTACTCTTCCTTTGCAAACTGCTCCAGGTCTCTCTTATTGGAAGGGTGCCTTTTCCCAACAGCAATTTTAAGATCTCTCCACAGGTGTTCAATGGGATTTAGATCTGGACTCATTGCTGGCCACTTCAGAACTCTCCAGCGCTTTGTTGCCATCCATTTCTGGGTGCTTTTTGACATACGTTTGGGGTCATTGTCCTGCTGGAAGACCCAAGATCTCGGACGTAAACCCAGCTTTCTGACACTGGGCTGTACAGTGTGACCATAAATCTGTTGGTAATCCTCAGATTTCATTATGCCTAGCACACATTCAAGGCACCCAGTACCAGAGGCAGCAAAACAACCCCAAAACATCATTGAACCTCCACCTTATTTTACTGTGGGTACTGTGTTCTTTTCTTTGTAGGCCTCATTCCGTTTTTGGTAAACAGTAGAATGATGTGTTTTACCAAAAAGCTCTGTCTTGGTCTCATCTGTCCACAAGATGTTTTCCCAGAAGGATTTTTGCTTACTCAAGTTCATTTTGACAAAATGTAGTCTTGCTTTTTTATGTCTCTGTGTCAGCAGTGGGGTCCTCCTGGGTCTTCTGCCATAGCGTTTTATTTCATTTAAATGTCGACACTGATGCTCCCTGAGCCTGCAGGGCAGCTTGAATATGTTTGGAACTTGTTTGGGGCTGCTTATCTACCATCTGGACTATCCTGCGTTGACACCTTTCATCAACTTTTCTGTTCCACCCATGCACAGGGAGATTAGCTACAGTGCCATGGGTTGCAAACTTCTTAATAATCTTGCGCACTGTGGACAAAAGGCAAATCTAGATCTCTGGAGATGGACTTGTAACCTTGAGATTGTTGATATTTTTCCACAATTTTGGTTCTCAAGTCCTCAGACAGTTCTCTTCTCCTCATTCTGTTGTCCATGCTTAGTGTGGCCACACAGACACACAATGCAAAGACTAAGTGACTTTATCTGCTTTCAGATGGGGTAACCCACAACTGTTACTTGCCCCCAGGTGAATTACATTACATACATACATCATACATAGATACATCATACATACACAGACACCATACACACATCATATATACACATGACACATACACCATACATATGCACACATTATACATACACCCGCCGCTGATACACCCCCCCAATTATACATTACATACATATACAACCACCCTTCCCGCCGCCTGCATGCTCGGCCTCCTCACCTGAGCCGGTGTGAGGTGAAATCCCCAGCCCGTGCAGTGCAGTCTCCTCACACACGTCCTTTCCTGCTCTGTATTTTCCCCCGTGAAAATCATCTCCTGCAGACGTGCGACCTCAGGCTCTGCCCTCGCTAATGAGATCCCCTCACATCGGCTCTGAGCAGCGGCCCCTGGCTACTGAAATCAGCTGGGGGCCTCCACTGCCCCCTCCATACACTCTGAGCACCGGTGTGAGGTGCAGACTTGCATCCGCTCCTACGCCTCACACCGGCATTAAAGAAAAATAAGGGAGAAGTCTGTCTGTCCCTGCTTGCCCGATACAGGGCTAAATCTATAAAAAAAAAAAAAATCACCTGCCCGGCACCCAAAACTACTTGTCCAGGGCGTCGGGCGATAGGATTTCCACATCCCTGCATCACATGCTTGAAACAATCTTATTTTTGAAAGGGTGCCAATAATTTTGTCCAGCCCATTTTTGGAGTTTGGTGTGACATTATGTCCAATTTGCTTCTTTTCATCCCTTTTTTGGTTTAGTTCCAATACACACAAAGTGGATAAACATGTGTATAGCAAAACATGTGTTACTGCAACCCTTTTCTGTGAGAAATACTTCATTTTCTTGAAAAATTTCAGGGGTGCCAACATTTACGGCCATGACTGTATATGTGTGTCTGATGAAACTATCAGAAACAGAGTCCACAAGGAAGGTATGAAAGTCCAATGTCCTTTAGTGGAGGGCTGTACTCATGAATCTCCTTTGGCATTCACCAGAGAACACCATTCTCTGTTCCATTCTCTTCATAGGATGATAGCAAGTTTACAAAGTGAGTCTGGAGACACTGTGGTGAACGTTATACTGCCTGCAACATCATTCAACATGGTCAATTTGGCGGTGGGTCATTGATGGTCTGTGCGGTACATATTGGGAAGATTACACAAAGCTTGAAATGATAGCCACCAGTACCCTGATAGCTGTTGGGTATTGGGATGTGATCCTCAGCCATTTTCAGAGCATAACCCGATGCAGTGGGTCCTTAGTTCCTTACATTCTCATGTAGCCAGAATGTGTAGCAGTAATGGATGACAAAGGCATTGATGTTATTGAGTGCCCTTCACATTCAAAAGACCTGAATCCAAAGGAGAACCTCTGGGCAGGGGTGTACCTAGAGCATTTGGCACCCCCCCGCACCCCCCCTTAATTACAGTTACAGTTACACCCCCTTCCTTCCCATAGGTGTATATGCAGTTACACCCCCATCTTTTCCATGTGTATATGCAGCTACACCCCCCCTCTTCCCCATAGGTATATGTAGAGTAACCCCCCCTCCCTTCCCCATAGGTATATGTAGAGTAACCCCCCCTCCCCTTTCCCATAGGTATATGTAGAGTAAACCCCCCTCCCCTTCCCCATAGGTATATGTAGAGTAAACCCCCTTCCCCTTCCCCATACGTATATGTAGAGTAACCCCCCTCCCCTTCCCCATACGTATATGTAGAATAACCCCCCCTCCCCTTCCCCATACGTATATGTAGAGTAACCCCCCCCCCTCCCTTCCCCATAGGTATATGTAGAGTAACCCCTCCCCTTCCCCATAGGAATATGTAGAGTAACCCCCCCTCCCCTTTCCCATAGGTATATGTAGAGTAAACCCCCCTCCCCTTCCCCATACGTATATGTAGAGTAACCCCCCCCTCCCCTTCCCCATAGGTATATGTAGAGTAACCCCCCCTCCCCTTCCCCATAGGTACATGTAGAGTAACCCCCCTCCCCTTCCCCATAGGTATATGTAGAGTAACCCCCCCTCCCCTTCCCCATAGGTATATGTAGAGTAACCCCCCCTCCCCTTCCCCATAGGTATATGTAGAGTAACCCCCCCTCCCCTTCCCCATAGGTATATGTAGAGTAACCCCCTCCCCTTCCCCATAGGTATATGTAGAGTAACCCCCCCCTCCCCTTCCCCATAGGTATATGTAGAGTAACCCCCCCCTCCCCTTCCCCATAGGTATATGTAGAGCAACCCCCCCTCCTCCCCTATAGGTATATGTAGAGTAACCCCTCCCCCATAGGTATATGTAGAGTAACCCCCCCCCTCCCTCCCCTTCCCCATAAGTGTATGCAGAGTTAAAAAAAAAAAAATGATGTTCACCTGATATCCCACGCAGCGATCTCCTCAGCTGCAGGGCCGCGTCTTTTCCCCTCCACAGTACAGGCGCTGATGAGTGACGTCACCGGCGGCTTAGCTGCGTGTAGCTGCAGATGCGGCGCACACAGAGGGGGCGCCTTCTCCTGTATGTTCGTGTATCGCACATACAGAAGAAGGCACCGCTGTCTGCTGGGGATCTGTCCCGGATCCTCAGTAGTGGTGGCGGCGGCGGGTCAGTCCGCCCCTGGCACCACCCTTGTGAGCGGCACCCGGGACGGGCCGCCCCCCCCTTAGTACGCCACTGCTTCTGGGTCAGTACAAAACAGGGTGTTGGCTGGCTAGTGAGATGTCTGTGATTGTGGGAATAAGGGTAATGTTTCTCATAAACACTTAGATGACACAGTGCTCTGCAATAGGGAACTGTCCTGCACTTAACCATGAATAAAGCCTTCTCAAGTATTTACACCACAGTTCGCCAGCCTGTGTAAGCTTTCCTCAGTAGATATTTATCTAACTGGACTGTGTATATATCTCAGATAGCAACACTAACATGCTGAAAGCATATGTACAGACTTTCTGTCAGTACAACTGCTTGCAAAGCAACTCCAAGGGAACTGTGATCCATCTAAGTATGTATCCTCAAACTTGTAACTTTGCAACCCTGTACCGTATTTTGCACAGTGAATTTAAAGGGGTGCTTCAATACTGAACAACTGTGGATAGGGGATAAGTGTCCACCCGAAGGGGATCTCCTGCCTGGTGGCCGGTGCATTGCCATAGAATGAAATTTGCCATAGAATGAAATGCTCCGCCTCCATCACATCCTATTGGCTCACACTTGTCACGTGAGATCTCCTCTCCCTGTGGTAGCTGAAGCTGCATGGAGCTCACATGGGCTCTGTGGCCCGATTCAATCGGGCCACAGAAGCTCATACATTTACTCAGCTCATACGGCTCATAACTGTTTTATAGATCTACAGCGCTATTGGGATCCCTATGCCCGATAGCGCTGGCGGGAGGCACGCTGACAGCGCTATCAATCGACAGCGCTGTCATCAGCGTGCCTCCCCGCGCGCGCTCACTACACCCCACGCCCGCAGCTCTACTCCCCGTCCCCCGTTAACTCTCAGGGAGCGGGGAACATACAGTAGAGCATCAGGTGCAGGTAAAGTAGTACTGCGCAGGCACAGCACTACGCAAATAGCGTAGGGCTATAGTTAGTATTGCGCATGCTCAGTTGTCCTCTCCCTGTGATAGCCAAACTGAGACTGCTGTGTGCGTCGATGCGTGACGGGTAAATATGTCACATGACAAGTGTGAGCCAATAGGATGTGATGGAGGCGGAGCATTTCATTCTATGGCAAATTTCATTCTATGGCAATGCACCGGTTCTCCCTAAGCAGTGGTCACGCCCCCTCCATGCATCTCTATGAGAGAGCCGGAGATACAGAAGCGCTGGGACCTCTCACCCAACTGTATCTCGGGCTCAAGGATTTCCTATTATGTGGAGCCCCCCCCCCCCCCCCCCCATTTTTTTAATTTCAAGGATTATTCCAGTCCACCCTCATGGACACCACGACTGTTGAAGAAGAAATGCTAATTTCTAAAGCTGAGTAAAGTACAATAGTATCTATATGAAAGTATTAACTACACCCTGATTCTTAAAGGTTTAAAAAAAAAAAAAAATTTGAACAAAACAAAACAAAAACAAAAAACAGACAAAAGAGGGGAAAGAGTGGAGTGGAAAATTTCTGTGGAAAATGCCATTTTAATCATCGATGCCTAATCGGAATGACTTCCCACTGCTGTCCATGAATAGGTTGGCTTTGGTTGTACATTTCCCACATTTTTGGACATTCCTGATCATTAAATAGCACAAGATGTTATATATACAGAATAACAGAACGGTTTGGAATGAGTAGGATCTGGCCTACTGGGCATTTTCCCATGAGAGGAAAAGCAAATCTGGGATATTTAAGGACATAGTTACGTTTATTTATAGCTGGTCTCAAAGATTTCACTATTCTGCCCCAACACAGACATCTATTTATATTACATTTAACAAACAGTCAGATGCCAAAGTATTTCAGACAAGCAACTCAGCAAGAAAAGCTGTAGATTCTTTAAAATAAAAAAAGAATTAATATTGTGAGTAATAAACTGCAATAATAAGGAACGCCTGTCTCCTCTGTTGCAGACTTTGTTGTCAGATTTGGCAGTAAAAATAGTGCTAAATGTAGGGCTATTCTTCCTGCAAAAATGACAGGCACCATAATGGAACCCAAATATTTTAATAATACTTTTTTTTTTAATGTTTCCGCCCCCCCCCCCCACTAGAAACTAGCCCCCCTATCACTAGATCGCTAGTATCATACACTACAATGCTCCTGTATTGCAATGTGACAGTTCTCTTAGATTCTGCTGCCATCCAAACTGCTCGCACTCACAAGATCTCTGATCTCAGCCACAGACAGCTGGTGTCAGCTATAGTAAACAGCCGGCATCGGCCATGTATGGAGCGGACTCATTTCCGGAGCCTTTTCATGGCGGACATTCCACATGATTAACCCTGTGTAAACATGGCCTTACCTGACCAGAGAGCAACATGCACAGACTGGTGTGGTTGTTACAACAATAATGTCCTATGTGACCTTACCCTGTAGTCTTTCTATATTTTTTTGAATATGACATTCTTAAAGGGGTACTTCGCTGCTCAGCGTTTGGAACAAACTGTTCCAGCGCTGGAGCCCGGAGCTTGTGACATCATAGCCCCGCCCCCTCATAACTCCACATCCCGCCCCCTCATGACATCACGGCCCGCATCACGGCGTGACCCCCTCCCATAGACTTGCATTGAGGGGCAGGGCGTGATGTCATGAGGGGGTGGGGCTATGACGTCACAAGCTGCCGGCTCAGGCGTTTGGAACCCCTTTACCGTTTTAACAAAACTTCTAGAACACCTTTATAAAAACAGAGACCAGGAGATAAATAAAGGTTTACTAGCCCCTCAATTTGCAGTATTGAAGACAATGCAGCACTGCACAGTACAGAATAAATGTTACTTCGTAAAAAGTTTTTTTTCTCTAGGGTGCATACTGTTTTTAGGTGATCATAACTCGTTCTAGACACCATCTACTAGGACATATTACAAATGCTCTCAGTCAAAGAGGTCAGTCACCACATCAGGTTCCCTTGAATTTAATTTAAGACATTTTATTTGACATAAAACAGCCTATATGTTGGCTAACATGGCCATTACACATTTAACCAGGAAAACAGGGCAGATATGTAAAGAAAATGACTGTAAAATAAAGCAGGTCAGGTAAGGATAAAGACTATTATTAGTATGAATGAAAGCAGTGTGTGAAAATACACACTGAGGTACACCAAGAACAGTATAATGGATATGAATAGAACCAAAGTGTCCTAAAATAGCTCAGAATGAGACATAAAAAAAAATCATAGGGCTTAAAAGTCTAAAATAACATCAAGCAAAATAAAATGATGGAAAAATATTAAAAATATTAAATGTATCAAATTAATCAGCCAGCAAACATATTTGGTATTAACTTTGAAATGGTCCAAAATATTCAAATGTAATGTTAATGATCCTGGGAATGGTGTAAAAAGAACAAAAATACCAAATGCCAGAATTTCAGATTTTCAGTCACTTCATATAACAGAAAAAAAAATTATAAAAAGAGATCAAAAAGTGGCATCAAACCAGAAATGGTAGCGATAAAACCTACAGATCCCAGTGCACAAAATCAGCCCCCATACAGCCTCGTATACAGCCTTGTATCCCGAAAAAAAGAGTTAGAGTTCAAAACAGAGCAATTGTATGCATACTACTTTTAACATTTTTTTTTAACCCCTTAAGGACCAGGCCATTTTATACCTTAAGGACCGGAGCGTTTTTTGCAATTCTGACCACTGTCACTTTAAACATTAATAACTCTGGAATGCTTTTAGTTATCATTCTGATTCCGAGATTGTTTTTTCGTGACATATTCTACTTTAACTTAATGGTAAAATTTTATGGTAACTTGCATCCTTTCTTGGTGAAAAATCCCAAAATTTGATGAAAAAAATGAAAATTTTGCATTTTTCTAACTTTGAAGCTCTCTGCTTGTAAGGAAAATGGATATTCAAAATATATTTTTTTGGGGTTCACATATACAATATGTCTACTTTATGTTTGCATCATAAAATTTATGAGTTTTTACTTTTGGAAGACACCATAGGGCTTCAAAGTTCAGTAGCAATTTTGAAATTTTTCACAAAATTTTCAAACTCACTATTTTTCAGGGACCAGTTCAGTTTTGAAGTGGATTTGAAGGGTCTTCATATTAGAAATACCCCATAAAAGACCCCATTATAAAAACTACACCCCCTAAAGTATTCAAAAAAACATTCAGTAAGTGTATTAACCCTTTAGGTGTTTCACAGGAATAGCAGCAAAGTGAAGGAGAAAATTCAAAATCTTCATTTTTTACACTCGCATGTTCTTGTAGACTCAATTTTTGAATTTTTGCAAGGGATAAAAAGGAAAAAATTTTTACTTGTATTTGAAACCCAATTTCTCTCGAGTAAGCACATACCTCATATGTCTATGTTAATTGTTCGGCGGGCACAGTAGAGGGCTCAGAAGGGAAGGAGCGACAAATGGTTTTTGGGGGGCATGCCGCATTTAGGAAGCCCCTTTGGTGCCAGGACAGCAAAAAAAAAAACACATGGCATACCATTTTGGAAACTAGACCCCTCAGGGAACGTAACAAGGGGTAAAGTGAACCTTAATACCCTACAGGTATTTCACGACTTTTGCATATGTAAAAAAAATATATATTTTTTTTACCTAAAATGCTTGGTTTCCCAAAAATTTTACATTTTTAAAAAGGGTAATAGCAGAAAATACCCCCCAAAATTTGAAGCCCAATTTCTCCCGATACAGAAAACACCTCGCATGGGGGTGAAAAGTGCTCTGCTGGTGCACTACAGGTCTCAGAAGAGAAGGAGTCACATTTGGCTTTTTGAAAGCAAATTTTGCTCTGGGGGCATGCCGCATTTAGGAAGCCCCTATGGTGCCAGAACAGAAAAAAAAAACCACATGGCATACCATTTTGGAAACTAGACCCCTCGGGGAACGTAACAAGGGGTAATGTGAACCTTAATACGCTACAGGTGTTTCACGACTTTTGCATATGTAAAAAAATATTTTTTTTTTTTACCTAAAATGCTTGGTTTCCCAAAATTTTTACAATTTTAAAAAGGGTAATAGCAGAAAATACCCCCCAAAATTTGAAGCCCAATTTCTCCCGATTCAGAAAACACCCCATATGGGTGTGAAAAGTGCTCTGCTGGCGCACTACAGGTCTCAGAAGAGAAGGAGTCACATTTGGCTTTTTGAAAGTGAATTTTGCTCTGGGGGCATGCCGCATTTAGGAAGCCCCTATGGTGCCAGGACAGCAAAAAAAAAACACATGGCATACCATTTTGGAAACTAGACCCCTCGGGGAACGTAACAAGGGGTAATGTGAACCTTAATACCCTACAGGTGTTTCACGACTTTTGCATATGTAAAAAAATATATATTTTTTTTACCTAAAATGCTTGGTTTCCCAAAATTTTTACAATTTTAAAAAGGGTAATAGCAGAAAATACCCCCCAAAATTTGAAGCCCAATTTCTCCCGATTCAGAAAACACCCCATATGGGTGTGAAAAGTGCTCTGCTGGCGCACTACAGGTCTCAGAAGAGAAGGAGTCACATTTGGCTTTTGAAAGCGAATTTTGCTCTGGGGGCATGCCGCATTTAGGAAGCCCCTATGGTGCCAGGACAGCAAAAAAAAAAACACATGGCATACTATTTTGGAAACTAGACCCCTCGGGGAACGTAACAAGGGGTAATTTGAACCTTAATACCCTACAGGTGTTTCACGACTTTTGCATATGTAAAAAAATATATATTTTTTTTACCTAAAATGCTTGTTTTCCCAAAAATTTTACATTTTTTAAAAGGGTAATAGCAGAAAATACCCCCCAAAATTTGAAGCCCAATTTCTCCCGAGTACGGCGATACCCCATATGTGGCCCTAAACTGTTGCCTTGAAATACGACAGGGCTCCAAAGTGAGAGCGCCATGCGCATTTGAGGCCTAAATTAGGGACTTGCATAGGGGTGGACATAGGGGTATTCTACGCCAGTGATTCCCAAACAGGGTGCCTCCAGCTGTTGTAAAACTCCCAGCATGCCTGGACAGTCAACGGCTATCTGGCAATACTGGGAGTAGTTGTTTTGCAACAGCTGGAGGCTCCGTTTTGGAAACAGTGGCGTACCAGACGTTTTTCATTTTTATTGGGGAGGGGGGTTGTATAGGGGTATGTGTATATGTAGTGTTTTTTACTTTTTATTTTATTTTGTGGTAGTGTAGTGTAGTGTTTTTAGGGTACAGTCGCACGGGCGGGGGGTTCACAGTAGTTTCTCGCTGGCAGTTTGAGCTACGGCAGAAAATTTGACGCAGCTCAAACTTGCAGCCGGATACTTACTGTAATCCTCCGCCCATGTGAGTGTACCCTGTACGTTCACATAGGGGGGGGGGAACATCCAGCTGTTGCAAAACTACAACTCCCAGCATGTACGGTCTATCAGTGCATGCTGGGAGTTGTAGTTTTGCAACCGCTGGAGGCTCCGTTCTGGAAACAGTGGCGTACCAGACGTTTTTCATTTTTATTGGGGAGGGGAGGGGGGCTGTGTAGGGGTATGTGTATATGTAGTGTTTTTTACTTTTTATTTTATTTTGTGTTAGTGTAGTGTTTTTAGGGTACAGTCGCACGGGCGGGGGGTTCACAGTAGTTTCTCGCTGGCAGTTTGAGCTGCGGCAGAAATTTTGCCGTACCTCAAACTTGCAGCCGGATACTAACTGTAATCCTCCGCCCATGTGAGTGTACCCTGTACATTCACATTGGGGGGGGGGGGGGGGGGGGAACATCCAGCTGTTGCAAAACTACAACTCCCAGCATGTACGGTCTATCAGTGCATGCTGGGAGTTGTAGTTTTGCAACAGCTGGAAGCACACTGGTTGTGAAACACCGAGTTTGGTAACAAACTCAGTGTTTTGCAACCAGTGTGCCTTCAGCTGTTGCAAAAGCTACAACCCCAGCATGTACGGACAGCGGAAGGGCATGCTGGGTGTTGTAGTTATGCAACAGCTGGAGGCATACTACTTTGGCTGGGGATGCTGGGGATTGTAGTTATGCAACAGCTGGAGACACACTGGTTTACTACTTAACTCAGTGTGCCTTCAGCTGTTGCAAAACTACAACTCTCAGCAGTCACCGACAGCCAACGGGCATGCTGGGAGTTGTAGTTATGCAACCACCAGATGCACCACTACAACTCCCAGCATGCACTTTAGCTGATTGTGCAAGCTGGGAGTTGTAGTTACACAACAGCTGAAGGTACACTTTTCCATAGAAAGAATGTGCCTCCAGCTGTTGCAAAACTACAAGTCCCAGCATGCCCATAAGGGCATGCTGGGAGTTGTGGTGGTCTGCCTCCTGCTGTTGCATAACTACAGCTCCCAGCATGCCCTTTTTGCATGCTGGGAGCTGTTGCTAAGCAACAGCAGGAGGCTGTCACTCACCTCCAACGATCCTCGCCGCACAGGTCAGTCCCTCGTCGTCTCCGCCGCCGCCGCTGCTCCTGGGGCCCCGATCCCAACAGGGACGCCGGGGATCGGGGTCCCCAGCACCGGGGGTCGTCTTCCCGCACCCGCTCACGTCCTCCGGAAGAGGGGCGGAGCGGGTTGCGGGAGTGACACCCGCAGCAGGCGCCCTGATTGGTCGGCCGGTAATCCGGCCGACGAATCAGGGCGATCGTGAGGTGGCACCAGTGCCACCTCACCCCTGCTGGCTCTGGCTGATCGGGGCCGTCTCTGACGGCCCCGATCAGCCAATAATTCCGGGTCACCGGGTCACTGGAGACCCGATTGACCCGGAATCCGCCGCAGATCGCTGGACTGAATTGTTCAGCGATCTGCGGCCATCGCCGACATGGGGGGTCATAATGACCCCCCTGGGCGATATGCCCCGATGCCTGCTGAACGATTTCAGCAGGCATCGGGGACCGGCTCCGCTCCAGATGGTTGCGGGGGGCCGGTAAAACACATGACGTTCTCATACGTCATGTGTCCTTAAGGACTCGGAAATGGAGACGTATGAGAACGTCATGTGTCCTTAAGGGGTTAAGTAGTAAAATAAGGTAAAACCTATATAAATTGTTGTAATTGTATTGACCCACAGAATAAAGATATCATGTCATATTTTAAGTAAAATGCACTGCATAGAAATGAAACCCTCCAAAATTAGGAAAATTGTGTATGTTTGTTTTTTTATTTCACCCCAGAAATATTTTTTTTTTGTTTAGCCGTACATTTTGAGGTAAAATAAGTTATGTAATTACAAAGTACAACTGGTCCCACATAAAACAAGCTCCCACATGGGCCTGTAGATGGAAAAATAAAATACTTATGGCTATTAGAATAAAAATAAATAAATAAATAAATAAATACAAAAATGAAAATTGGCCCAGTCATTAAGGGGTCAACTGTATTTTTATTGTTTCACTAGCTGAATACCCGGCGTTGCCAGTTTTTTCCTTCCTAATCCTTGTTGGGGAGGAAAATCAACAAAGGAGGAAGCTTTTGACTTCAGATCCCATCCCCATATATTGTTGTCATATCCCATCCTCATACCCAGACCTCCTATCGCGATCTCCTATCCAGTTCTCCTATCCCATCCTCCTATCCCGTCCTCCTATCTTGACCTCCTATCCCGACCTCTTATCCCGACCTCCTATCTTAACCTCCGATCCCGACCTCCAATCCCATCCTCCTATCCCATCCTCCTATCCCGACCTCTTATCTTGACCTCCTATCCCGACCTCCTATCCCGACCTCCTATCCCATCCTCCTATCTCGACCTCCTATCCCGTCCTCCTATCTCGACCTCCTATCCCGTCCTCCTATCCCGTCCTCCTATCCCGTCCTCCTATCCCGTCCTCCTATCCCGTCCTCCTATCCCGTCCTCCTATATCCACCTCCTATCCCGTCCATATATCCCGACCTCCTAACTCGACCTCCTATCCTGACCATACCGTCCTCCTATCTTGACCTCCTATCTCAACCTCCCATCCTGTCCCGTAATATGTGTACCAGGTATTGAAATATCTCCAGCCGTACGGAAGTTATGTGAGAACATACATTTCTCATTGATTTGCATGGGACTTTAAACAAAAACCCTGACCCTCACAAATGGGGGTAGTTAAGGATTAAATTAACAATCCTATATTTTAAGTGGACATATAAGTAGCATGTGACCAAGTATTATTGAAATATCTCCAGACATTTGGAAGTAATGCAGTAACATATTTCCCATTGACCTGTATAGGACTTTAAACATAAACCCCTCCCCTGGCAAATGGAGGTGAGTAAGGGTTAAATCACCTATCCTGTGTTTGTTGTTGACATATAAGTAACATGTGTGCCAAGTTTCATGTTAATATCTTTAGCCATTTGGACGTGATGCTGGAACATACACACATACATACATACATACACACACACATACATATATACATACACACACACACACACATACATATATACATACATACATACACACATATATATATATATATATATATATATATATATACACCGTATTTATCGGCGTATAACACTCACTTTTTAGGCTAAAATTTTTAGCCTAAAGTCTGTGTGCGTGTTATACGCCGATACACCCCCAGGAAAGGCAGGTGGAGAGAGGCCGTCGCTGCCCGCTTCTCTCCCCCTGCCTTTCCTGGGGTCTAGAGCGCTGCTGTCGGCCCTTCTCTCCCCCTGGTTATCGGCGCCGCTGCCCGTTCTGTCCCCCTGACTATCGTGCCGGCGCCGATAGCCAGAGGGTGAGAAGCGGCGCCGACAGCCAGGGGGAGAGAAGGGGCAGCGGCACCCATTGCCGGCCCCGCTGCCCCGTTGCCTCCCCCCATCCCCGGTGGCATAATTACCTTGGTCGGGTCCGCGCTGCTCCAGGTCTCCGTCGTGCGTCCCCGGCGTCGTTGCTATGCGCTGAACGGCGCGGCGCATGACGTCAGTGCACCGCGCCGTGCATAGCAACGACGCTGGGGACGCACGACGGAGGCCTGGAGCAGCGCGGACCCGACTCAGATAATTATGCCACCGGGGATGGGGGGAGGCAACGGGGCAGCGGCACCGGCAATGGGTGCCGCTGCCCCTTCTCTCCCCCTGTCTGTCGGCGCCGCTTCTCTCCCCCTGGCTATCGGCGCCGGCACCGATAGTCAGGGGGACAGAACGGGCAGCGGCGCCGATAACCAGGGGGAGAGAAGGGCCGACAGCAGCGCTCTAGACCCCAGGAAAGGCAGGGGGAGAGAAGCGGGCAGTGACGGCCTCTCTCCCCCTGCCTTTCCTGGGGGTATATCGGGGTATACACGCGCACACACGCACCCTCATTTTACCATGGATATTTGGGTAAAAAACTTTTTTTTACCCAAATATCCTTGGTAAAATGAGGGTGCGTGTTATAGGCCGGTGCGTGGTATACCCCGATAAATACGGTATATAGATTTAAGGAAAGTAAAAACAGGTAATGTTTATAACACAGAATATACCGCTGAAGTACAGTCATTTCTGTCAATGACTTCTGTCTTCCCCAAGTTCAGATTATTGTCTGATGAAACACAGTGTCATCTATCTATCTTTCTATCTATCTATTTATCTATCTCTTTTTTTCACAAATCTCTTTTTTATTAAGTATGTATCTCATATCTATCTATCTCATATCTATCTATCTATCTATCTATCTCATATCTATCTCTCATATCTATCTATCTCTCATATCTATCTATCTCATATCTATCTATCTATCTAGCTCATATCTATCTATCTATCTAGCTCATATCTATCTATATATCTATCTAGCTCATATCTATCTAGCTCATATCTATCTATCTATCTATATCTATCTCATATCTATCTATCTAGCTCATATCTATCTATCTCATATCTATCTATCTATCTATCTCATATCTATCTATATATCCCATATCTATCTATCTATCTATCTTCTATCTATCAATCATACTAAAATATACTTTAAACAATCATCCTTGTTACTGTAATATAATTTGTCATAGTAAAATCATAATTATTTATAAAGTACAAAAGAGTATTTTGGTTTGTTATCCTCCATTGTGAGTGGAGGTCACATTAGGGGGCAGCTTACATTCCTGAACTAAAGCATGCATTCCAATGCTGATAGAAGGAAAAGAAAGATGCATACTAGAATTGTTACCATGGGCTGTATTTGTAGTAACACATGCATCTTATAGTCCAAAAAGTTAAAAAGGCAGCAGTTTATTTATTTGTGCTGCTGCTGAAGGACATAAAGGAGAGTATAATTTTGTACATGAATAGAGACAGACAGTTTGGCACAGCACTATGTACAAAAACAAAATCCACTTATCTGTATGGAGAATCCAGAACCCACAGACCGGTGGGAGCCAGTATGTAAAGCATATGAAACAGCTGTCAATAGAAGTATGTAAAGCATATGAAACAGCTGTTGCTTGTTGTGCAGGTTCTAGCCGTTTTGCCCTCCCCTGTTCCTGGTTTTATGTGCTGAATAAAGTCCAAGAGTTTTTCCTGCCCATGAGAGGTGTGCCGACTTTCTTCTATGAAGTACTGCCAATTTTTTACACACCATAAATTCCTTCTCTTAGTGCAAAGCAGCAGTACCAATAAATGAGTAAGGCATGGGATCAATACTCCTTAATAGGTTACTCTGACAGTATTAAAGGGATTACCCAAGATTGAAGATTCTCTCCCATGCATGCAATGGATGATGCTTGTTCGCCGGGTGATCGCTGGGTCTTTTTCCACATGCCAATAGTCATCCTTTACAGCAAATAATTTCCCCGTGTAAGGCCCTTAAAGGAGAACTCCGGGATGTATCAACTTATCCCCTATCCTAAAGATAGGGGATAAGTGTCAGATCGCGGCGAGTCCGACTTCTGAGCCCCCCCCCCCCCCCCGCCATGATCTCCTGCATGGCGCCCCAGCTCTCTGCATCAAAGGAGCCATTTCGACCACAACACGAAGCTGCCGCTAACACACCCCCTCCATGCAGCTCTATGGCAGAGCCGAAGATAGCCGAGAGCAGCGCTCTGGCTCTCCCATAGAGCTGCATAGAGGGGGTGTTTCGGCCGCAGCTTTGTACGGTGGTCGATACGCACCATTCATGCTGAGAGGCGGGGTTCTGTGTGGGTGATCTGACACTTATCCCCTATGCTTAGGATAGGGGATAAGCTGTTACATCCCGGAGTTCTCCTTTTAAGATCTTTGACTATGTCTGTGGGAACTTTTGCCCATTTACACAAAAGCTTATTTGTAAGATTAGGCACTGAGGAGAAGGAGGACAATCAGTGTTTGCCTATAGAGATGACATTACAGTGTGCTTTATTTTATGCATCTGTCTGCAGAGGGTATGGCAGAAACACCTGTCACTCTCACGCCCCCCTCCCATAGACTTGCATTGTGGGGGCAGGGCTATGATGTCACAAGCTCCCGGCGCCAGCTCCAGTGTTCGGAACAGTTTGTTCCAAACGCTGAGCAGTGGAGTACCCATTTAAAGGGGTATTCCAGGAAAAAAACATTTTTATATATCAACTGGCTCCAGAAAGTTAAACAGATTTGTAAATTAGTAGAGAAATATGCGGAGTGGCTCTTGTTCAAATCACGACCAAAATAGACCTGGGCTGCCCAAAAGATACACCTATACCCACGGTGTATCAAAGTATTGTGAAATTAAAAAGAAAGAATATTGGGGCTCAAGGTCAAGGATTTATGGACACACATAAAGTAGTATAAATTGGATTTATTAATAATATGTATAAACAGTGATCCCAATGACCTACAGGGCCCTTGTAAAGTCACGGTAATCACTGGATGAGATAAAATAATATTCACTAGATAAAAATAATATAAGTAGTATATATGTTAATTATACGAAATTAAAAAGTCTGTTGAAACCACCATATCATTTCTAGTAGTATTGCACATATGCATAAAAACAATTAGTGGGTTAATAGAGCCATCCAAAATGTTCAAAAGCTGTAAAATAATCGCATATATGGACATTTATCAACGGGTTTACTCAGGTTTTCTTTACTATAATTGTTGCAAAATTGTCGCAACTGCGACTACGCGATTTTTCGTGCGACATTTGGACTGGAAAGCGAGAAAAGCAAGTTTTCCAAAAATTAAATACGTAGTAATAATTTTAAAATGGACTACGGGTAGTCAGGTATTTATTAACTGTGACAGTCGCAACTGCGCAAAAAAAAGTCGCAACAGGGTTAAAAATTTACTAAATTTACTCCAGCTCAAACATGGAGCAGAAAAAGCTACTACCAAAGGAAAAAAGGAAAAAATTGCTTACGTGAAAGAAAATTATCAACAGGCTGAAAGCAGTTGATCAATAAGTCGCACATAAGCAAAAAAAAGTAAGGAAAAAATTACTAAAAAAAGGAATACATAAGCAAACATTGATAAATGTCCCTCATAGACTCCACTGGTAGATTAATATCACCGAATGACAGTCAGACTGTTGTATCCTATGGCAACAATAGGATGAATTTGCTGGCAACAGTCTATAGGATAAAGTGCAGTGATGAAAATATTTTATGCTTGTTAGCTCAAAATGAGAATGACTGTCACTTTGTAACAATAATGAAAGATGTAGCCGGCATAAAATAAGAATTGTATCGTTATTAGCAGTTAATTGAAAGCAGCAGTTTATAATAGAAGAAGGCAGCAGGAGATACTTGTATGCTCACCTCTCCGTAGTACAGGATAATACACATTCACCGCTCGGGCATCAGTCTGTATAATGCAGGAACTGTAAGCTTTGTGAGATACTGCGATCTCTCCTGCGGTCCCTTGTGAGCTCCGGTGATGTGTCTGTGGTACAGGTGTCTCATGGCAGAAGAGAGTGTCGCCGAAGACACAGCCGTCTCCTAGGTTGGCGGCGCCAGGTATCGGTGGGTTCTGGGCAAGGTTGCTCCAGCGCTTCAACTAAAGATGCCGGTCGCGTCCTTGTGGCTGATGAGCGCGCGCACGGGACTAGCGATGTGTACGGTAAGTAACAAAGTCTATGCTTAAAGGAGTACTCTGATTCATAAATTTATATCCCACAAATGTTCCCCATGGCTGTACCTCTCTGGCCATGTACTTCTTGTTGCAATTGGTCCAGCCAAGGGGGCGCTTACTCAGCCGAGCGAATGCCGGCTGAGCAAATGAAGGGGGCATGCATATTTAGGAGTGGGAGTGACCGTCTCGAGGGTGTGGGGGCCAGCATACAGTGGGGAGGATACAGAGAACGATGACGCTTCGTTCTCAAGATAGCTGCGGACGGCTGCATAATGGGGAACGAAAGTCATAATCCACACAGACCAGCTGTACTTCCGGTTTTCACAAAACACAGTGATGGCTGCCTCCAAGTCAATGGAGGTGATTTATTATGTTATATAACTTTGGCAATGCTTGCTATTGGTGGAGAAAAGTTTTGCTTCAGAGTACTCCTTTAATACAATATGGATGATGGTGGTTTCAGCGATCAAATAAGGGTAGCTGGACGCGTTTCAATACTTTCTCAGTATCTTCCTCAGCAGCATTTATATAAGTGAGTCTTATATAAATGCTGCTGAGGAAGATACTGAGAAAGTATTGAAACGCATCCAGCTACCCTTATTTGATTGCTGAAACCACCATCATCCATATTGTATTAAGCATAGACTTTGTTACTTACCGTACACATCGCTAGTCCCGTGCGCGCGCTCATCAGCCACAAGGACGCGACCGGCATCTTTAGTTGAAGTGCTAAAGCAACCTTGCCCAGAACCCACCGATACCTGGCGCCGCCAACCTAGGAGACGGCTGTGTCTTCGGTGACGCTCTCTCCTGCCATGAGAGACACCTGTACCACAGACACATCACCGGAGCTCACAAGGGACCGCAGGAGAGATCGCAGTATCTCACAAAGATTACAGTTCCTGCATTATACAGACTGATGTCCGAGCGGTGAATGTGTATTATCCTGTACTATGGAGAGGTGAGCATACAAGTATCTCCTGCTGCCTTCTTCTATTATAAACTGCTGCTTTCAACTAACTGCTAATAACGATGCGATTCTTATTTTATGCCGGCTACATTTTTCAATATTGTTACAAAGTGACAGTCATTCTCATTTTGAGCTAACAAGCATAAAATATTTTCATCCCTGCACTTTATCCCATAGACTGTTGCCAGCAAATTCATTCTATTGTTGCCACAGGATACAACAGTCTCACTGTCAATCAGTGATATTAATCTACCAGTGGAGTCTATGCGATTATTTTACAGCTTTTGAACATTTTGGATGGCTCTATTAACCCACTAATTGTTTTTAATGCATATGTGCAATACTACTAGAAATGATATGGTGATTTCAACAGACTTTTTCATTTCGTATAATTAATATATATACTACTTATATTATTTTTATCTAGTGAATATTATTTTATCTCATCCAGTGATTACCGTGACTTTACAAGGGCCCTATAGGTCATTGGGATCACTGTTTATACATATTATTAATAAATCCAATTTATACTACTTTATATGTGTCCATAAATCCTTGACCTTGAGCCCCAATATTCTTTCTTTTTAGATTTGTAAATTACTTCTATTTAAAAATCTTAATCCTTTCAGTACTTATGAACTTCTTAAGTAAAGGTTGTTCTTTTCTGTCTAAGTGCTCTCTGATGACACCTATCTCGGGAAACGCCCAGTTTAGAAGCAAATCCCCATAGCAAACCTCTTCTAAACTGGGCGTTTCCTGAGACACGTGTCTTCAGAGAGCACTTAGACAGAAAAGAACAACCTTTACTTCAGAAGCTCATAAGTACTGAAAGGATTAAGATTTTTTAATAGAAGTAATTTACAAATCTGTTTAACTTTCTGGAGCCAGTAGATATATATATATATATATATATATATATATATATATATATATATATAAAAAGTTTTTTCCCTGGAATACCCCTTTAAGCTTCTGTATACATAGTGGATATTACTTTTTTTCATGTGGAAACCAGACTAAGCCAGTAGCGAGGATACATACTGGCATTATTTTAATGGGGCTCATCTCACATCCCAAATCGTGGAAAAATCTGGCAAACTATGCCATAATTTTCAGACAAAAAAATGTCATATTTACAGGCTCAAATTTACAGCTATAAAGCTGTTTGTAGATTCTTCTGTACATTGCCCAAGAAACACAAGTATCTTAAATTGTCATCTGGAAGTTATGTAGATATTCAATCCTGCAGTTATCAGTATTACATCCTTTAGTTTCCACTGTCAAATCTTTTGTATTAGATACTGCTGGTGTCTTTCATTGTGTCAAGTCTGTATACATCGACCACAAGCTAGATCTAAGTGGAGTACTTTCTTTTAAGTGTAAGGGTAGGGTCACGCGTAGGGTATACGCATCGTATTACTCTCTGCGCAGAGGAAAATCTACTGCATATTTTCCTATGAGCAGACACACAAATCTACCCGTGTGCAGTGAGGTTTGGAGACTGGGCCAGCGCGCCGACATGACAGTGATGTGCGGGCTCGCCTCCAAACCTCACTGCATGTTAATAATTTAACATTAAAGGGGTACTCCCATGGAAAACTTTTTTTTAAATCAACTGGTGCCAGAAAGTTAAACAGATTTGTAAATCACTTCAATTAAACAATCTTAATCCTTCCGGTACTTTTTAGGGGCTGTATACTAAAGAGAAATCCAAAAAAGAAATGCATTTCCTCTGATGTCATGACCACAGTGCTCTCTGCTGACCTCTGATGTCCATTTTAGGAACTGTCCAGAGCAGGAGAAAATCCCCATAGCAAACATATGCTGCTCTGGACAGTTCCTAAAATGGACAGGAGAGGTCAGCAGAGAGCCCTGTGGTCATGAGATCAGAGGAAAAATATTTATTTTTTGGAATTCTCTTTAGCATACAGCCCCTAAAAAGTACTGGAAGGATTAAGATTTTTTTAATAGAAGTGATTTACAAAATCTATTTAACTTTCTGGCACCAGTTGATTTAAAAAAAAAAAAAAATAAGTTTTGCACGGGAGTACCCCTTTAACGACAGAGGACGTAAATGTACGTCCTGGTGAGTTGGTACTTAACGCACCAGGACGTACATTTACGTCCTAAGCATAACCGCGAGCATCGGAGCGATGCTGGATCATGCGCGGCAGGTCCCGGCTGCTGATCGCAGCCAGGGATCCGCTGGTAATGGTGGACACCCGCAATCCCGCGGATGTCCGCCATTAATCCCTCAGATGCCATGATCAATACAGATCACGGCATCTGCAGCATCGCGGTCACTAAAATGAATGATCGGATCGCCCGCAGCGCTGCCGCAGCGATCCGATCATCCAGCATGGCAGACAGAAGTCCCCTCACCTGCCTCCGCTGCCTTCCCGGCGTCTTCTGCTCTGATCTGCCTTCCCGCAGACCAGAGCAGAAGATGACCGATAATGCTGATCAGTGCTGTGTCCTATACATAGCACTGAACAGTATTAGCAATCGAGTGATTGCTATAAATAGTCCCCTATGGGGACTATTAAAGTGTAAAAATAAAAGTAAAAAAAGTTTTTAAAAAATTTACAAAAATTTGAAAAACCCCCTCCCCCAATAAAAACGTAAATTGTCCCATTTTCCCTATTTCACCCCCAAAAAGTGTTAAAAAAATATTTTATTTACATATTTGGTATCGCAGCGT
This sequence comes from Hyla sarda, assembly GCF_029499605.1. Classification (NCBI taxonomy): domain Eukaryota; kingdom Metazoa; phylum Chordata; class Amphibia; order Anura; family Hylidae; genus Hyla; species Hyla sarda. The sequence continues at coordinate 392,677,455 of NC_079190.1, read as the reverse complement.
GCGTAAATATCTGAACTATTAAAATAAAATGTTAATGATACCATATGGTGAACGGCGTGAACGTAAAAATAAAAAAAGTCCAAAATAGATGCTTTTTTATAACATTTTATTCCCCCAAAAATTTATAAAAAATTGATTAACCTCTTAAGGACTCAGGGCGTACCTGTACGCCCTAAGCCCAGTCCCGTTGTGAAAAACGGGGTCATGCCGTGACCCTGCATCACACCGGGTCGGTCCCGGCTGATAACGATAGCCGGGACCCTGGGCTAACAGCGTGCGGCACCGATCGTTGTGCTGCGCGCTGTTAACCCTTCAGATGCGGCTATCAAATTTGGCCGCCGCGTCTGAAAACGAAAGTAAACGCTTCCCGGCAGCTCAGTCGGGCTAATCGGGACATCGCGATAAAATCGCGATGTTCCGATCAGCTGGGACGCAGGCGGAGGTCTCCTTACCTCTCTCCGTGGCGTCCGATCGTCGATTGATTGCTCCAAGCCTGAGCTACAGGCTTGAGCAATCAAGCCCCTATCTGACTGATCCCTGTAAAGCTATTGCTTTGCAGGGATCAGCATAGGAGATCAGTGTGTGCAGTGCTATAGCTCCCTATGGGAGCTATAACACTGCAAAAAAAAGTGGAAAAAAAAAGTTAGCAAAGGTCATTTAACCCCTTCCCTAATAAAAGTTTGAATCACCCCCCTTTTCCCATGAAAAAACTGTGTAAATAAACATAAAAATCAACATATGTGGTATCGCTGCATGCGTAAATGTCCGAACAATAAAAATATATCATTAATTAAACCGCACGGTCAATGGCGTACGCGCAAAAAAAAATCCAGCGTATTTTGGTCACTTTTTATATCATAATAAAATGAATAAAAAGCGATCAAAATGTCCGATCAACACAAAAATGGTACCGATAAAAATGAGCCCTCATACCGCCCCATACGCGGAAAATAAAAAAGTTACAGGCGTCAGAAAATGACAATTTTAAACGTATAAATTTTCCTGCATGTAGTTATGATTTTTTTCAGAAGTGCGACAAAATCAAACCTATATAAGTAGGGTATCATTTTAACCGTATGGATCTACAGAATAAAGATAAGGTGTCATTTTGACCAAAAAATGTACTGCGTAGAAACTTAAATTTTGTCGCACAATGATTTTTTTTTCCGTTTCGCCATGGATTTTTTGGTAAAATGACTAATGTCACTGCAAAGTAGAATTGGTGGTGCAAAAAATAAGCCATCATATGGATTTTTAGGTGCAGAATTGAAAGGGTTATGATTTTTAGAAGGTGATGAGGAAAAAAGGAAAATGCAAAAAAGGAAAAACGCTGAGTCCTTAAGGGGTTAAAGTTCTATATAAGCAAATATGGTATCAATAAAAAGTAAAGATCATGGCGCAAAAAATGAGCCCTCATATCGCCGCTTATACGGAAAAATTAAAAAGTTATAGGTCTTCAAAATAGGGGGATTTTAAAGGTACAAATTTTGTTAAAAAGTTTGCGATTTTTTATAAGCGCAACAGTAATAGAAAAGTACGTTATCATGGGTATCATTTTAATCGTATTGACCCAGGCGGCGGACATAGTTATAGCCTCTGCCAGGCGGCCCAGATTGCTTCCCCAGGAGCCCCCCCCCCACACTCCCGGGGGCCCGAGCGGCGAGACCAGCGTCCCCACGCTCCGGAGCGTATCCGCCAGGCCACGGGGGGGGGGGGGGGGGGGGGTGGTTGGGGGGCGGGGCCCACCGCCGTCTGGGTGCTCGCCGGGCCCTCACCTGGTTCCGACCCGGGTCTCCTCCTCGGTGCGGGAGGGGGCGGAGCCCACGTCCAGCACGGTGCCCGGTCCGGTCCCCACGCCGGGCTCTCCTCCTCGCTCCCCGTGGTCCCGGTCGGCAGGATGCGGCGTTCTCCCGGCTGCCGTGGGGTGCGAGGGGGCGGAGCCAAAACGGGAAAAAAATAAATAAATAAATAAATAATAATAGTAATAAATATGTCAAAACAAACAAGTAAATGCATAAATAACAAGGCGGCCGGGTGGATCACTCTGGCTTCCCAACAGTAGGGGGACTGGCGGCACCCCTGCACCATTCAAGGGCTCGGCTCCCCGCGGCCACCGGGCAGCTGGATGCCATAGGGGGAGTCTCCTCTGCATTTCCCCTCCTCCACTTTCACACCCAGGCTTTCCTTCCGGTACCAGGGCCACCTCGGCCCAGGTTGGTGGGGGTCGACTCTTTACGTAGCGGCCATGCCTCGCAGCCGCGCACAAGCGTTGTGCCGTTCAGTCACTCATAAACGTTCTTTCCGCACAGTCGCCCTTAGATTTCTTTCTGCACAGTCACTCAGTTTTCTTACCTGACAGTCACCCGGCTCTTACGTCGTCCAGTCACTCATAGCATCCACACCATGCAGTCACTCATAGCATCCAAACCATGCAGTCACTCATAGCATCCACACCATGCAGTCACTCATAGCATCCACACCATGCAGTCACTCATAGCATCCACACTGTGCTGTCACTCATAGCATCCACACCATGCAGTCACTCATAGCATCCACACCGTGCTGTCACTCATAGCATCCACACCATGCAGTCACTCATAGCATCCACACCGTGCTGTCACTCATAGCATCCACACCATGCAGTCACTCATAGCATCCACACGGTGCTGTCACTCATAGCATCCACACCGTACAGTCTTTTCATAGCTTTCACACCGTGCAGTCACTCACAGCTTTTACGTACTGCGCAGTCACTCACAGCTTTCACACCATGCAGTCACTCTCAGCTTCCATGCCGTACAGTCACTCACTACGTCCCTCACTGTGCAGCCACTCCTAGCTTCATACCGTATAGGCACTCTTAGCATTATTCCGTCACAGTTCACGCACAGCGTTCTGCCGTGCAGTCACTCGTAGCATTCACACCGTGCACTCACTCATAGGTTCACCATGCAGCCGCTCATAAGCGTCATACCAGGCAGTCGCCCACAGCTTCTTGCAGTCCGCTCACTCATAGCGTCTTACTGCACAGTCACTCATATCGTTGATATTGCACTGTCACTAGGCGCTCATACCTTGCAGTCACCCTTACCATCTCATTCTGTGCCATCTCCTCAGCGTTTCCGCCATGCACCTACTCTCAGCACTCATACCATGCAGTCACTCCTAGACTGTTCCACACGTAGCTTCTCACGATACATGTACTCATGGTTTCACTCCGCACACAACACATATACGGTTCATACAGTCACAACATTCACCACTCTTACGTAATGTCAGTACTACACCGCCCGCCGTTCTTACTGAACCTACGCCCATGCATTTCACACCACGTATAAACATTCAGAAATTTCATCCTGCACAACAGGCGCTCTTAGCGGCACACGCAGGGCATACAGTTATAGTGTTGTATAGAGTACACACGTCATAGTGCTTCATGCAGTGGGTACAGCAAGTCATTCACAGGTTACTCAAGTTCAGGGTCACATGCCGCAAGCACAGTCACGTTATTGTACAAATACAAGCTCACAGTCTCACATACAGTAGGTACAGTCGGGGTACCGTGTACGGTATGTACGCTCTTGGTGTCATTTACAGTGAGTACAGTGGTTGTTGCATTCAATTCACATGCCCAGTCGCACATAGTGGGTACAGTAGGATCACACACAGTACACACGCTTACTCTGTTACATGCAGGGAGTACAGTCACATTGTCGCATATAGCACACACGCTCACAATGGTATGCTGCGAGTGCAGCGGTAGTACAGTCACAGTTCATATGATAGTTCCATGCAGTGGGTACAGTTCCGTTTTACACACAGCACATACGTACATCATGCCACATACTGTGAATACAGTCGTAGTGCCAGACGTTCACAATTGCAGCACCGCACCGTGCCCATCATGGTCATTTCGCACTCACATGTGCCGTGGCGTCAATTTCAGGCGCTCGCGGCTCGCTCGGAACGCACGCTCACAACCATCGTCGTGTTTAGCTCCTCACTGTGTTGCCGCACTTTGCTCATAGCTACTACTGTTTCATACGCACAACCTCACTCGGCACACCACACTCACGCTCGTAATACTTCTCACGGTACAGATATTCTCAGGTGGCATATATATCTCAGTCACATATAGTTACCCTGCACACGTCGGTACCGGCGGTTGGTCCCTGTAGTTGACATGCCACATTCACGTTACCATGGTAACTGCTCAGTCTCAGCCAAGCATCCGCATCTTGCCATGCTCGCCAGTCACCTAGCTTGTCCTAATGGTATATTGTTGTTGCGGACACGTCATTCTGCACATTTCATGCCACGACACAAGTGGTGGACACCCACTCCACCTGCCACGTCCTGCAGGAAGAGCCGCTTCCTATTCCTTGTTTCTGTAATGTCTTCTGAATACGACATCACGACACATAGGTGGTTGTTTCCTCATCACACCTGCCACGCCTGCAGGGGACAGCACTTCACGGTGGCTACTACTGACACTCCTTCAGAGCTACGACACCACAAAACACGGATGGTGGGCGTAGCCCTCATGCCCCCAGGGGGTTGCGCCGAGCAGCCATGGCTATAGACACCGTCAGATCACACACACTTTAAAAAAATAAATAAATAAATAAATTAATAAATAAATAATAATATAAAACAATGGGAAACATGTACACTCACGCATGTACTTCTCGACACGTACCCACTGTTTCCATGTCACTTTCATCACTCTTGTTTGCTTACCACAGTTACTCGTTCCACACACCGACGCTGCTACTGACACGTCTTCAGAGCCTCATGCGTCCTCTCACCCACCAAGTTCTCAGGTCCGACTCGCTCCAGTCGGGGTCCTGGTAAAGTCCGTTGTTCCTGACTCTGCTTCAGTGCAATGTGACTCTTCACACATAGGCAGTGGGTCAACCGTTGGCTGACACGTTGTCAGTGGGGGCCCCTGCGTATGCTGTTCTGACTCTTCTTCAGCGCAACAGCATACACTTAGTCTCATTTTCACGACACCATGCATACATCATGTCAGGCACGCAGCTGTCTTTCACTCCAGCTAATAAATAAATAAATAAATAAAAAAAAAAAAAAATAAATAAAAATAAAAAAATAAAACAAACAAAAAGGAAGCATGCACACTCTTATATATGTACGTCGCAACACGTACCCGATGATCCATGTTTTTACTTTCACCTCTTTGTTGCTTACTACAGTTACTCGCATCACACACTGACGCTGCTACTGACACGTCGTCAGAGCCTCGCGCGTCCTCTCGCCCACCAAGTTCCTCAGGTCGGACTGTCTTCAGTCGGGGTCCTGGTGAAGTCTGTTGTTCCTGACTCTGCTTCAGTGCAACATGACTCGATACACTTAGGCAGTGGGTCAACCGGCTGGCTGACACGTTTTCAGTGGGGACCCCTGCGTAGGCTGTTCTGACTCTTCTTCAGCGCCACAGCATAGTTTCACAGCTTAGTCTCATCTCGCGTCACCACGCATACATCATGCCAGGCACGAAGCTGCCATTCACTCCCGCAGTACGAAAAAAATAATAATAATTATAATAAAAAAAATTAAAAAATAAAAATAATTATTCAAATAAAAATGAATATGAACCCAGGGGTTGCATACCATCTCCACCTGCCACGCCTGCAGGGAGATTAAAGGCTTCGTCAGTATTTCCCCAAACACAGGTCGTAGAGTTACTATGTCATGACTCATAGGCAGTTTATTTCACGCATCAATCTGTCTTGTCCGCGCATGTCAGCATCACATTAACAGCTATCTCTTCCACAGACACGAGGGCACTCTAAGACCTGTCACGCCACAGGCACGAGGTTCGAGTCAGACTGCCTTTCCAGGCACAGCAGTATTGCAGAGACCTGTCACATCCACAGGCACAAGGGTATGCGAGACCTGTCACATCCACAGGCACAAGGGTATGCGAGACCTGTCAGGTTACAGGTACGACAGTCACATATAGGCCTTCCACAGGCATGAGAGCATGCAGGACCTGTCAGAATCTACAGGCTCGATAGTCGTGTAGAGGCCGGTCATGTCTGCGGACACAGTGGTTCTGTTGATGCCTGTCTGCAGGCATGGCGGTCCTTAGGCTCAATTTGTTACTGGTATCTGTCGAGAATGCAAGCATGATCAGGGCTGGGAGGCCCGTCGTTCGCTACTGGTCATTACCTCACAGACTATATTCGGGACGGTATGTTGGCAGGGCAGGATATGGCTCACAGTACAGTCGAGCCAACTCTTCATATCTCTACACAATGAATTTTTGCCACTCTTTAGCAGGGACAGGAGGACATGTGTTGCCCGACGAGCTCTATCGGTTCCCCGTTTCGGCAATTACACAGTGAGCATGCCAATATGAACGAATCAGCTAGCACGTTGTCAGGCCCCGTTCCAGGGCTGGGCCGGACGCAGTAGGCGTCTCCAACATATTCTCTCCGTGTCAGACACTGCCTCAGGTGGTCGCCAGCCGGCAGGCACAATTCTCTTGGTTCCTTGAGTCTAGCATGAACAGTTTGGGGGAAGATAGACATGACAAATTTTGGTGTTGGTTATTATGGTTAGGGATGTTATCAACTCTACTTCTTGATTTTTTGCCCTCTATAGGCGTGCCCTCATACGCGGTTACGGGCACAATTCAACCGCTTTGCCAGTCATTTTATTGATATAAGTACATAGGTTTGTATGCAAGGTGCAATCACAAGTACGGAACAACGCAAGCCGCTAGGTAAGTCAACGTTATGGTTTGCATAGTTGTGTTTCAGTGCTTGCCACTACAAGCCCGAATGTAAGCCCTGAGCACAAATATCAACTGGCTCTGGAAAGTTAAACAGATTTGTAAATTATGAACACTGGAGATGAAGAAAAAATGCGGAGCACTCACCAAGCTTCAACTGCAGCTGTAGTTTATCGCAAAACTTACATCATAGGGGTGCACGGACCAGGGAGTTGTGCGGAGGACGCGGGGGTATAATCTCGGTGACGGACCGTTGCACGCTTCTGCGCTTCGTCAGATCGGGAGTGTCGGGTTCACAGGGAGAGGTGTGCTTAAAACAGGTAAGTGTACTGACACTGCAGGTGAATCTGTGCGTCATTGGCTACAACACCGTTACATATAACTCTTAAAAAATTATACAAGTGTAAGTTAAAAGCAAACTTCTTATCTAATGAGACAATAGTATTCAACATGCCAACTTATAACAAAGCACTATACTCTTGTTTGTCATTTAAGCCCATCGGGCCGGTGGCATCCAGCCGGATGATCCAACTGGCTTCATTTTTCAACAATTGTTGGTGTTTATTCAGACCTTGCGCTATATTCACTATTTGCTCAATAGCAGCAAAACGCAATCCTTCTGGATTGCTATAGTGGACGTCTCTCATGTGGGTTACGAATAGTGGGGCACCTATACCTGTAACGAGTGATCTCAGGTGTTCTCTGATTCTGTGATATAGTGGGCGAATCGTTTTACCCACGTAAAAATATCCACATGTGCAGACTATGCAGTAAACTACATGGGTTGACTTACAGTTTAAACTCTGTTTTATTTTGATGTTGTAACCACCTAATTGCAAATATTTATACTTCCCATTGTATTTGCATTGCTTGCAATTACCACATGCGAAATTACCTATTGGTTTAGAGTCCCTCAACCAGTTAGTAGTATGTTTTTTTTGTATTTTATTTTTATTGTATTTATCCTGGATTGTAATGTTTTTTCTGTATGTTACTAATAGTGTTGAGCGGCATAGGCCATATTCGAATTCGCGAATATATGGACGAATATTCATCATATATTCGCGAATATTCGCATATTTGTAATATTCTCGTTTTATTTTCGCATATACGAAAATTAACATATGCACCCCTATGATGTAAGTATAAAATGCTCCACATTTTTTCTTCATCTCCAGTGTTGAAAGTGTTATCCTCTTAATCTTCAGCGAGACAGCACCGCACATAGAGTACATACAGCAGTTAAAGGGGCCGTACATTATTAATATCCGGACATCAACCTGTTAACTTAAGTGGTGCTGAGTACCCTCTGATAGACTGTTAGCTTCTGAAGTTTTCTGTCTAACTGCTCAATGATGATATCACGTCCCGGGAGCTGTGCATGATGGGAGAATATCCCCATAGAAACTGCACAGCTTCTGGGACGTGAGTCATCAGAGAGCAGTTAGACAGAAAACAACAACTCAACTATAAAAGCTAATAACTATTGGAAGGATTAAGATTTTTTAATAGAAGTAATTTACAAATCTCTTTAACTTTCCGGAGCCAGTTGATATCTAAAAAAAAGTTTTGGCCTGGAATACCCCTTTAAGGACCCGGTCATTTTTGTAACATCTTACCACTGTCACTTTAAGCATTAATAACTCTAGGATGCTTTTACCTTTCATTCTGATTCCGACATTGTCTTTTCTTGACATATTCTACTTTATGTTAGTGGAAAAATTTCATCAATACTTGCATCATTTCTTGTTGAAAAATTCCAAAATTTGATGAAAAAATTTAAAATTTTGCTTTTTTTTTTTTACTTTGAAGCTCTCTGCTTATAAGGAAAATTGATATTCCAAATAAATTATATATTGATTCACATATACAATATGTCTACTTTATGTTTGCATCATAAAGTTGACAAGTTTTAACTTTTGGAAGACACCAGAGGGTTTCAAAGTTCAGCAGCAATTTTAAATTTTTTCACAAAATGTTCAAACTCGAAATTTTTCAGAGACCAGTTCAGTTTTGAAGTGGGTTTGAAGGGCCTTCATATTAGAAATACCCCATAAATGACCCCATTATAAAAACTGCACCCCTCAAAGTATTCAAAATGACATTCAGTAAGTGTGTTAACCCTTTAGGTGTTCCACAGAAATAGCAGCAAAGTGAAGGAGAAAATTCAAAATCTTCATTTTTTACACTCAAATGTGGCCCCCCCCCCCCCCCTTGTGCCCCCCCTAGTAGCAGTAGGTCACTAGCAGCTCTCATGGCTACCAGTAAGGGGCCCGAGCCCCCGCTGCACCCCCCGCCCCCCGGAGCCATCTACTCTGTTATCCTTTCTTCAGCCTGCAGCCCTGTCACCACGCAGGGGCCGCGCTATGCAGACTGGGAAGAGCAGACAGGAAGCTCCTCCCCCTCTCTCACTCCCCTGTATACTGGACTTTGTGGAGCAGGCCCGCTGTGTGTATACAGGCCCGGACACCACCAGTATGGAAGACTTACCTGCCCAGTGCCCACTGCTGATGCTGCCCTTTTAAAGTAAGTAACTTGCTTGGGGGAGAGGAGGAAAGTTGTAGTTCGGGAGACAGTGGGAGGTAGTTCAGTGTTTCCCAACCAGGGGGCCTCCAGCTGTTGCAAAACTACAACTCCCAGCATTCCTTTGGATTTATGAGCATACTGGGAGTTGTAGTTTTGCAACAGCTGGAGGCCCCAAGGTTGGGAAACACTGATCTATCTATCTATCTATCTATCTATCTATCTATCAATCTATTATATATCTATCTCATATCTATCCATCCATCCATCTATCTATATCCATCTATTTATGCATCTATCTATCTTTCTCATATCTATCTATCTATCTATCTATCTATCTATCTATCTCATATCTATCTATCTCATATCTATCTATCTATCTATCTATCTATCTCATATCTATCTATCTATCTATCTCATATCTATCTATCTATCTATCTATCTCATATCTATCTACCTCATATCTATCTATCTATCTATCTATCTCATATCTATCTACCTCATATCTATCTATCTATCTATCTATCTATCTATCTCATATCTATCTATCTATCTATCTACCTCATATCTATCTATCTATCTATCTCATATCTATCTATCTCATATCTATCTATCTCATATCTATCTATCTAACTCAGATAGATGAGAGATAGATAAATAGATATGAGAGATAGATAGGTAGATGGATGATATACAGATAGATAGATACATAAATATATACCGTATTTATCGGCGTATAACACGCACTTTTTAGGCAAAAATTTTTAGCCTAAAGTCTATGTGCGTGTTATACGCCGATACACCCCCAGGAAAGGCAGGGGGAGAGAGGCCGTCGCTGCATGCTTGTCTCCCCCTGCCTTCCCTGTGGTCTAGAGCGCTGCTGCCGGCCCTTCTCACCCCCTGGCTATCGGCGCCGCTGCCCGTTCTGTCCCCCTGACTATCGGTACCAGCGCCGATAGCCAGGGGGAGAGAAAGAGCAGCGGCACCCATTGCCGGCGCCGCTGCCCCGTTGCCTCCCCCCCATCCCCGGTGGCATAATTAGCTGGGTCGGGTCCGCGCTGCTGCAGGCCTCCGGCGTGCGTCCCCTTCGTCGTTGCTATGCGCTGCACGGCGAGGCGCATGACGTCAGTGCGCCGCGCCGTGCATAGCAACGACGCAGGGGACGCACGCCGGAGGCCTGTAGCAGCGCGGACCCGACTCAGGTAATTATGCCACCGGGGATGGGGGGAGGCAACGGGGCAGCGGCGCCAGCAATGGGTGCCGCTGCCCCTTCTCTCCCCCTGGCTGTCGGCGCCACTTCTCTCCCCCTGGCTATCGGCGCCGGCACCGATAGTCAGGGGGACAGAACGGGCAGCGGCGCCGATAGCCAGCGGGAGAGAAGGGCCGGCAGCAGGGCTCTAGACCCCAGGAAAGGCAGGGGGAGAGAAGCGGGCAGCGACGGCCTCTCTCCCCCTGCCTTTCCTGGGGGTATATCGGGGTATACACGCGCACACACGCACCCTCATTTTACCATGGATATTTGGGTAAAAAACTTTTTTTACCCAAATATCCTTGGTAAAATGAGGGTGCGTGTTATAGGCCGGTGCGTGGTATACCCCGATAAATACGGTATATATATATATAGATATGAGATAGATAGAAAGATAGATAAATAGATGATATATAGATAGAGAGATGATATATAGAAAGATACATAAATAGATGGATAGATAGATGATAGACAGATCGATAGATAGATGATAGATACATAGATATGATATAGATAGATGATAGATAGATATGATATAGACAGATAGATAGATAGATTAGATAGATAGATAGGAGATAGATGGATATGATATAGATAGATGGATATGCTATAGATAAATTTATATGATATAGATAGATAAGTTTCCCAACCAGGGGGCCTCCAGCTGTTGCAAAACTAAAACTCCCAACATTCCTTTGGCTTTATGAGCATACTGGGAGTTGTAGTTTTGCAACAGCTGGAGGCCCCCCTAGTTGGGAAACACTGATCTATATCAATCATCTATCTATTATCTATCTATCCAAAAAATAAAAAAATAAAAAAATCAAGAGACCAGCAGCACACAGAAAAATTAGTGCAAAAAAGATGGAGATTTATTGCATTATCCCAGTGTACAAAAGAAGCGACGTTTCAGCGACCTCCCGTCGCTGTTCTCAAGGAGCTTGAAGAGGTCGCTGAAACGTCTCTTCTTTTGTACACTGGGATAATGCAATAAATCTCCACCTTTTTTGCACTAATTTTTCTGTGTGCTGCTGGTCTCTTGATTTTTTCTAGTACAAGTGAATCTCTCACCAAGGTCCACACCCAGCGTGCACCATTGCATTGGTTTTCTTAATTTTGTTGTGCTGCTCTTGTGGAGTTTTTTTTTTTTTTATCCATCTATCTCCTATCTATCTATCTATCTATCTATCTATCTATATCATATCTATCTATCATCTATATCATATCTATCTATCCATCTATCTATCTATATCCATCTATTTATTTATGTATCTATCTATCTTTCTATTTATCTATCTCATATCTATCTCAGATAGATGAGAGATAGAGGAAAGATAGATAGATATGAGAGATAGATAGATAGATAGATGATATATAGATATATAGATATATAGATAGATATGAGATAGATAGAAAGATAGATTAATAGATGATAGATAGATAGATAGATAGATTGATAGATATGATATAGATAGATAGGTAGATTGATAGATAGATATGATATAGATAGATAGGTAGATAGATAGGAGATAGATGGATAGATAGATGATTGATAGATAGATAGAGCAGTGTTTCCCAACCAGGGGGCCTCCAGCTGTTGCAAAACTACAACTCCCAGTATGCTCATAAAGCCAAAGACATGCTGGGAGTTGTCGTTTTGGAATAGCTAGAGGCCCCCTGGTTGGGATACACTGATCTATCTATCTATCTATCTCATATCTCATATCTATCTATCTATATATCATCTATCTATCTATCTACAAAACTAAAGATCCAGCGGCACTCCCAGATAAGGTGCAAAAACAAAGTGTTTTATTCCCCCATGTATGTGTGACGTTTCGATAGCATCCCGCCATCTTCATCATACGTACAGTTATACATTCTGTAGTCTCTGTGACATCACTGTGCTTCATAATAAACTGTGACATCACTATGCTTCATAATAAACTGTGACATCACTGTGCTTCATAATAAACTGACATCACTGTGCTTCATAATAAACTGTGACATCACTGTGCTTCATAATAAACTGTGACACCACTGCGCTTCATAATAAACTGTGACATCACTGTGCTTCATAATAAACTGTGACACCACTGTGCTTCATAATAAACTGTGACATCACTGTGCTTCATAATAAACTGTGACATCACTGTGCTTCATAATAAACTGTGACATCACTGTGCTTCATAATAAACTGTGACATCACTGTGCTTCATAATAAACTGTGACATCACTGTGCTTCATAATAAACTGTGACATCACTGTGCTTCATAATAAACTGTGACATCACTGTGCTTCGTAATTAACTGTGACATCACTGTGCTTCATAATAAACTGTGACATCACTGTGCTTCGTAATAAACTGTGACATCACTGTGCTTCGTAATAAACTGTGACATCACTGTGCTTCGTAATAAACTGACATCACTGTGCTTCGTAATAAACTGTGACATCACTGTGCTTCGTAATAAACTGTGACATCACTGTGCTTCGTAATAAACTGTGACATCACTGTGCTTCATAATAAACTGTGACATCACTGTGCTTCATAATAAACTGACATCACTGTGCTTCATAATAAACTGTGACATCACTGTGCTTCATAATAAACTGTGACATCACTGTGCTTCATAATAAACTGTGACATCACTGTGCTTCATAATAAACTGACATCACTGTGCTTCATACTAAACTGACATCGCTGTGCTTCATACTAAACTGTGACATCACTGTGCTTCATACTAAACTGTGACATCACTGTGCTTCATAATAAACTGTGACATCACTGTTCATAATAAACTGTGACATCACTGTGCTTCATAATAAACTGTGACATAACTGTGTTCATAATAAACTGTGACATCACTGTGCTTCATAATAAACTGTGACATCGCTGTGCTTCATAATAAACTGTGACATCGCTGTGCTTCATAATAAACTGTGACATCACTGTGCTTCATAGTAAACTGTGACATCACTGTGCTTCATAATAAACTGTGACATCACTGTGCTTCATAATAAACTGTGACATCACTGTGCTTCATAATAAACTGTGACATCACTGTGCTTCATAATGAACTGTGACATCACTGTGCTTCATAATAAACTGTGACATCACTGTGCTTCATAATAAACTGTGACATCACTGTGCTTCATCCTGTAATTTGATGTCACTGTGTATAACAACCCTGTAGTGACATCACAGTTTATTATTCTTGAACGCTGACTTAACTGTGTATATTTTCCCGGTACAATGACATCACTGTATATTTAGCCTCTACTGTGACAACACTGTGTTTATTAACCCTGTAGTGGCAAAACTGTTTATTGTCCCTGTACAGAGACATTACTGTTTATATTAACTCTGAACTGTGATGTCACTGTGCATATTTACCCTGTATTGTCACTCGCAGTGCAAGGTAAATATGTACAGTGGCATTAGGGTATACAGGCTTAATATATACAGTGATGTCACAGTGCAGTGTAAGTATCAACAGTGATGTTGCAGTATAGAGATGACACACAGTGATGTTATAGTTCAGAGATAATATACACAGTGATGTCACAGTACAGGGATAATACAGAGTGATGTCACAGTACAGGGATAATACACACAGTGATGTCACAGTACAGGGATAATACACAGTGATGTCACAGTACAGAGATAATACACACAGTGATGTCACAATACAGGGAGGGATAATATACACAGTGATGTCATAGTACAGGGATAATACACAGTGACGTCACAGTACAGGGATAATACACAGTGACGTCACAGTACAGGGATAATACACAGTGATGTTACAGTACAGATATAATACACACAGTGATGTCACAGTACAGGAATAATACACAGTGATGTCACAGTACAGGAATAATACACAGTGATGTCACAGTACAGGGATAATATACAGAGTGATGTCACAGTACAGGGATAATATACAGAGTGATGTCACAGTACAGGGATAATACACAGTGATGTCACAGTACAGAGATAATACACAGTGATGTCACAGTACAGGGATAATACACACAGTGATGTCACAGTACAGGGATAATACACACAGTGATGTCAAAGTACAGGGATAATATACACAGTGATGTCACAGTACAGGGATAATACACACAGTGATGTCACAGTACAGGGATAATACACAGTGATGTCACAGTACAGGGATAATATACACAGTGATGTCACAGTACAGGGATAATACACACAGTGATGTCACAGTACAGGGATAATACACAGTGATGTCACAGTACAGAGATATACACACAGTGATGTCACAATACAGGGAGGGATAATATACACAGTGATGTCATAGTACAGGGATAATACACAGTGACGTCACAGTACAGGGATAATACACAGTGACGTCACAGTACAGGGATAATACAGAGTGATGTCACAGTACAGATATAATACACACAGTGATATCACAGTACAGGAATAATACACAGTGATGTCACAGTACAGGAATAATACACAGTGATGTCACAGTACAGGAATAATACACAGTGATGTCACAGTACAGGAATAATACACAGTGATGTCACAGTACAGGGATAATATACAGAGTGATGTCACAGTACAGGGATAATATACAGAGTGATGTCACAGTACAGGGATAATACACAGTGATGTCACAGTACAGAGATAATACACAGTGATGTCACAGTACAGGGATAATACACAGTGATGTCACAGTACAGGGATAATACACACAGTGATGTCACAATACAGGGAGGGATAATATACACAGTGATGTCATAGTACAGGGATAATACACAGTGATGTCACAGTACAGGGATAATACACACAGTGATGTCACAATACAGGGAGGGATAATATACACAGTGATGTCATAGTACAGGGATAATACACAGTGACGTCACAGTACAGGGATAATACACAGTGACGTCACAGTACAGGGATAATACACAGTGATGTTACAGTACAGATATAATACACACAGTGATATGACAGTACAGGAATAATACACAGTGATGTCACAGTACAGGAATAATACACAGTGATGTCACAGTACAGGAATAATATACAGAGTGATGTCACAGTACAGGGATAATATACAGAGTGATGTCACAGTACAGGGATAATACACAGTGATGTCACAGTACAGAGATAATACACAGTGATGTCACAGTACAGGCATAATACACACAGTGATGTCTCAGTACAGGGATAATACACACAGTGATGTCAAAGTACAGGGATAATATACACAGTGATGTCACAGTACAGGGATAATACACACAGTGATGTCACAGTACAGGGATAATACACAGTGATGTCACAGTACAGGGATAATATACACAGTGATGTCACAGTACAGGGATAATACACACAGTGATGTCACAGTACAGGGATAATACACAGTGATGTCACAGTACAGAGATAATACACACAGTGATGTCACAATACAGGGAGGGATAATATACACAGTGATGTCATAGTACAGGGATAATACACAGTGACGTCACAGTACAGGGATAATACACAGTGACGTCACAGTACAGGGATAATACACAGTGATGTCACAGTACAGGGATAATACACAGTGATGTCACAGTACAGATATAATACACACAGTGATATCACAGTACATGAATAATACACAGTGATCTCACAGTACAGGAATAATACACAGTGATGTCACAGTACAGGAATAATACACAGTGATGTCACAGTACAGGAATAATACACAGTGATGTCACAGTACAGGGATAATATACAGAGTGATGTCACAGTACAGGGATAATATACAGAGTGATGTCACAGTACAGGGATAATACACAGTGATGTCACAGTACAGAGATAATACACAGTGATGTCACAGTACAGGGATAATACACAGTGATGTCACAGTACAGGGATAATACACACAGTGATGTCACAGTACAGGAATAATATACAGAGTGATGTCACAGTGCGGGGATAATACACAGTGATGTCACATTACAGGGATAATACACAGTGATGTCACAGTACAGGGACAATACACAGTGATGTCACAGTACAGGGATAATACACACAGTGATGTCACAGTACAGGGATAATACACAGTGATGTCACAGTACAGGGATAATACACACAGTGATGTCACAGTACAGGGATAATACACAGAGTGATGGCACAGTACAGGGATAATACACAGTGACGTCACAGTACAGGGATAATACACAGTGATGGCACAGTACAGAGTTAATACACAGTGATGTCACATTACAGGGATAATACACAGAGTGATGGCACAGTACAGGGATAATACACACAGTGATGTCACAGTACAGGGATAATACACAGAGTGATGGCACAGTACAGGGATAATACACAGTGACGTCACAGTACAGGGATAATACACAGTGATGGCACAGTACAGAGTTAATACACAGTGATGTCACATTACAGGGATAATACACAGAGTGATGGCACAGTACAGAGATACTACATAGTGATGTCACAGTATAACCATCTCACAGCCGTACCACCATGTAATTTCAGCAGAAAATAAAGCAGGGCCTCATGTTCAAGTTTTGCCTAAGGCCTCACAAAGTCTAGAGCCGCCTCTGGTCGGCCCTACCATGGGACCCGGTGGGACCATAAGTCCCAGGTGGCACTTTTCAGGGGCAGCATTTTGCTGCCCCCTTTTTTTTGTGCCTAGTAGGTTCATGGTAGGGTTGGCGCCGCCGCTGCTCACTGTTCTAAAGCAGCTGCGGGGTATAATAGCGCAACGGGCACTTTAGACAGTGAGTCTGCCTCCGGCTGACTGGGGTCTGACGAGGGACGTCGCACAAGTGACGTACTTCTGCAGACCCACTCAGGAGGACGTCAGTGACGTCACTCGTCAGGCCGCTGCCGGAGAGGAGAAGCGCTGTGCAGGGCAGGTAAGTGTGTCTCTGTGTGTGTCTGTGTCTGTCTGTGTGTTTGGGGGGGCTATGGCTACCTAATGTGAGGAATCTATGCTACCTAATGTGGGGAAACTATGTTACCTAATGTGGGGAATCTGTGCTACCTAATGTGGGGAAACTATGCTACCTAATGTGGGGAAAGTATGCTACCTAATGTGGGGAAGCTATGCTACCTAATGTGGGGAAACTATGTTACCTAATGTGGGGAATCTGTGCTACCTAATGTGGGCAAACTATGCTACCTAATGTGGGGAAACTATGTTACCTAATGTGGGGAATCTGTGCAAACTATGCTACCTAATGCGGGGAAACTATGTTACCTAATGTGGGGAAACTAGGTTACCTAATGTGGGGAAACTAGGTTACCTAATGTGTGGAATCTGTGCTACCTAATGTGGGGAAACTATGTTACCTAATGTGGGGAATCTGTGCTACATATTGTGGGGAAACTATGCTACCTAATGTGGGCAAACTATGCTACCTAATGTGGGGAAACTGCTACCTAATGTAGGGAATCTATGCTACCTAATGTGGGGAAACTATGCTACCTAATGTGAGGAAACTATGCTACCTAATGTGGGGAATATATGCTACCTAATGTTGGGAATCTATGCTACCTAATGAGGGGGGCTTGAATGAGCTGCGGCATATGGGAGGCCTTAATAAATAATTAGAAACGTATACAGCAAGTGACATATGGGGGTCCACCTGAGTAAGTGACACATGGAGAGGGGGTGCTGAACAATTGATGTTTTGGGGGGGGGCACAGGCACATTCTTTGCACAAGGGCCCTCTGCTGTCTG
Organism: Hyla sarda; assembly: GCF_029499605.1. Classification (NCBI taxonomy): domain Eukaryota; kingdom Metazoa; phylum Chordata; class Amphibia; order Anura; family Hylidae; genus Hyla; species Hyla sarda. The sequence goes on along the minus strand of NC_079190.1, from coordinate 392,659,190 downwards.
TGTCTGCCCCTGGGTAGAGGATAAGGGGTAAAAAGGAACATAGAACAAATGCAGTTATTTTTTTCTTAATTTTTTTTAATGAAGTAAACGAGATAAAGGTAAGCAATGACTTTTCCTCAGTCTGAAGCGCGGTCCTCATCGGCAGGAAGCAGTGAGGAGGAGGAGGATGACGGAGGTTCTGATTCCATCTCTGCTTCTTTTTCGTCCCTCTCTATATATAGGGCCGTGGCCATGAAGAAGGCCCCTCCGATGACTGCCATTATGGTGCAGGTCATGAGGGCATACTCCAGGCTGCGGTATTTCAGATGAGGGGATTTGGCATATCCTCGTTCGTAGGTGTCAGATATCAGGCCGATGAGGTACGGGCTGCCGGCGTCACCTAGGAGGTGATAGATTGTCATCTGCACGGCCAGGGCTGAAGATCTCCTCCACGGAGTTACTACTTTTAGTATAATGTCAGATATGAGGGTGAAATTTACTGACAGAAGCGTCTCTCCGATGAAGATGAAGATGTTGGTGGCAACAAGGCTGATGTTGCCAAAAGTCAATGCCAACAGAAGAAAAGGGGCGGAGAGCATCATCGCGCATCCACACACAAGCGGGTCCGCCCGTGGGTTGGATTTACGATATCTTTTACTTATCTCCGTCCCTGCTACAACTCCCAGAATGCCGGAAACGACTGTAACCACACCAAATATTAGGATGTCGTGATAGTCACACGGTTCAGCATGGCAAGGGTCCTTCTCTTGTAGGAGTGTTCGTGCGTGGGTCAGGTATGACGGACCCCATACACCTATGGCTCCCACTATGAAGGATACAGCCGTCGATCCCATGGTGGTTAACATGAAGCTTCGATTTTTAAATAGTTTTTTCAGATCTGTCGCCCATTTGGCAAACTTCTGGGATTTGTTGTTCTTCTTCCCGTTTGTAGTCGTTCTTGGAAGCTCCTTTGTGACCAAAATCATCAAAGCCACAGCTATGAGGCCCAGGCCAGGGGTGACCCGAAATGCCCAGTGCCAATCGCCCCTTGCTGCATCAGTCACTTTGGGCCCGATGATGTATCCTAGTCCGCAGCCTACAGGTATGACGGAGTAAAACACGTTCAGCATGCGGGTCCGCTGGTCACTTGTAAAAAGGTCTGCAATGATGGAGGGGGCGATGGTGCAGAAAGTCGCCTCTCCGGCTCCAACCAGTCCACTCGTCAGCAGGAAGAGCAGGAAGTACCCGTCAGGGATGAATGACAGGGTAAGTGTCATGCTCAGCCAAACGATGACTCCTGCGCAAACAGTATATTTCTTATTACAGTGGTCGCCCAAATATCCGGCAATTGGTGCGACCAGCACGTAGCTTCCAATGAACAATGTATTCAATAAGCCGGACAGACTAGCATTGGTGTCATATGCTTTCTGTATATAAGGCAGCACCCCCGCCACGCTGGAGCGATTTGCATAGATAAGCAAATTAACAAAGGCGAGGATCACTACGGTGATGATGGAACGTGCGGTGGACATCACGCTTAGAGATGGTAGGTTCTGCCTCTCAGGGATATCGCCCTTTTCTACATCCATATCACTATGGTCCTCCATTGCTTCTTCCTCCTCCTTCAGCAATGGGTCTTGTGGAGAGGCCATGGTCACAGGTCAGAGCCTGAAAACACTAGAGAGAGAGAGATAAGTGAACACATTAGACAACATGTCATCATTCCTGTCATTATACAATAGATCCTTCATACAGAGCAGAAATGTCCAGCACAGAACCACAAGATAACACTAAGACCATCGCAGCCTCAGTAGAAGACGCTTCTCTATAAGTGTTTTATATGGAGACGTCTTCCCTGAGGCTACCAATGTCTGATAACCCTGAACCTGTCCTGTCCTAGTAATATCTGATAACCCTGAACCTGTCCGGTCCTAGTAATATCTGATAACCCTGCACCTGTCCGTTCCTAGTAATATCTGATAACCCTGAACCTGTCCAGTCCTAGTAATATCTGATAACCCTGAACCTGTCCGGTCCTAGTAATATCTGATAACCCTGAACCTGTCCGGTCCTAGTAATATCTGATAACCCTGAACCTGTCCGGTCCTAGTAATATCTGATAACCCTGAACCTGTCCGGACCTAGTAATATTTGATAACCCTGAACCTGTCCGGTCCTAGTAATATCTGATAACCCTGAACCTGTCCGGTCCTAGTAATATCTGATAACCCAGAACCTGTCCGGACCTAGTAATATCTGATAACCCTAAACCTGTCCGGTCATAGTAATATCTGATAACCCTGAATCTGTCCCAGTAATGGTGGATTATAAGGGCTTGGCTGTATGGTCACTGGGCCATGTGAACTTCATACTGTAGATACAATTGGGCTATCCTGCTATATACATTTACTAATAATGAACCTACCCCACCTCATTGGGATCTATCCGTCCCCTATATGACTTTCTGCCACTAGTTGATTTGAAAATGTTCCCTTTCGGAGTACCCAGAGTATTTCTATTGTACACACAGAATTCTATTATATACTATTATATTTCTGCCCTAATCTTTCTGTCATTCTTTTACTACACCACCAAATCTTTCTCATAGACTTATATCTTTTAGAACTTCATGAATTAGGACTCTTTTTCTTGGGGGCTTTTTTGGGCATAATTGCATTTTAGCAGTTTTGTAAGAAAAAGCTCTGGTCATGATACTATTTGTGCGTTTTATTATGTTTAATGCCTAAGCCAAGTATTGTCACAATGCTATGAGGAATATAACTTTTGTTATTTCTTTTGGAAATTAATTTCTTGTTTTTTTTGCTAAAAAAAAGCAACAACAATAAAAAAAACTGTCAAACAAAAAGCCCTGTGTATGTATGAATAGAAGAGGCTGAGACTTACCTTGTGGTTCTCTCTTCAGACAAGGAACGGTCAAAATCTTGAATTCTCTATCGCAAATAGAAACTCTCTAACAAAACACTTTGCACCACAGGTTGTGAATGCAAAACACACTGAAGAGACTACAGCCGGCGCGCACCTCCTTGTACAGCTTACGGTGACATCATCACAAGCATGTGTGACATCACAGGGTTCTAAACCATCTTCAGGTATGTGTATATCTGTATAGTAAATGTGAGTAGCCATATTAGTCCAGTGATGCAGATTGTAATACCTTTTTTTATTGGACTAACAGAATTTTGTAGAGACAAACTTTCGGGATTCCTCCCTGATAATTTATAAAGTCCTTTGATCATTAGTCCTTGTCTATTGGACTTGATAAAGGGAGGAATCCTGAAAGCTTGTCTCTACAAAATTCTGTTAGTCCAATAAAAAAGGTATTACAAGAGACTGCAACATATTTTTTGATTTGTGTGCGTGTGTATATATATATATATATATATATATATATGTATATATATAGTTCCAAGCGTGAGTAGGTGCCTCCAGCTAGGGTCCGTGTCCAGGATCCGGCATACGTAGTTCCAAGGAAAATGCTGTGGCACTCAAGGTTTGGTGAAAAAATTAAAACTATTTATTCATCCCAAATGTGCAAAGAGCAACGTTTCAATGGTCTCACACCATCATTATCAAGCCACTTGAAACGTTGCTCTTTGCACATTTGGGATGAATAAATAGTTTAAATTTTTTCACCAAACCTTGAGTGCCACAGCATTTTCCTTGGAACTACGTATGCAGGATCCTGGACCCGGACCCTAGCTGGAGGCACCTACTCACGCTTTAGGAGTGCTGCTTTTTTCTTTGACATATATATATATATATATATATATATATATATATATATATATATATATACACCGTATTTATCGGTGTATAACACACACTTTTTAGGCAAAAATTTTTAGCCTAAAGTCTATGAGCGTGTTATACGCCGATACACCCCCAGGAAAGGCAGGGGGAGAGAGGCCGTCGATGCCCGCTTCTCTCCCCCTGCCTTTCCTGGGGTCTAGAGCCCTGCTGCTGGCCCTTCTCTCCCCCTGGCTATCGGCGCCGCTGCCCGTTCTGTCCCCCTGACTATCGGTACCGGCGCCCCATTGCCGGCGCCGATAGCCAGGGGGAGAGAAGCCGCGCCGACAGTCAGGGGGAGAGAAGGGGCAGCGGCACCCATTGCCGGCGCTGCTGCCCCGTTGCCTCCCCCCATCCCCGGTGGCATAATTACCTGTTACCGGGGTCGGGTCCGCGCTGCTGCAGGCCTCCGGCGTGTGTCCCCTGCGTCGTTGCTATGCACTGCACGGCTCGGCGCATGACGTCAGTGTATCGGGGTATACACGCGCACACACGCACCCTCATTTTACCATGGATATTTGGGTAAAAAACTTTTTTTACCCAAATATCCTTGGTAAAATGAGGGTGCGTGTTATAGGCCGGTGCGTGGTATACCCCGATAAATACGGTATATATATATTAATATACACCTAGAAATACATCAACTACATAAAAACATCTTTTAGAAAAATATTTCTCCAGACCTGCCGAGTATATCCCCGTACTTCACAGTGTCTTCTTAGTTTATATATTTTAATCTTTTGACCTTTTAACCCCACTAGGACCAAGGGCATCCTGGGACTTAAAGGGGTATTCCAGGCCAAAACTTTTTTTTATATATCAACTGGCTCCAGAAAGTTAAACAGATTTGTAAATTACTTCTATTAAAAAATCTTAATCCTTTCAGTACTTATGACCTTCTGAAGTTAAGGTTGTTTTTTTCTGTCTAAGTCCTCTCTGATGACACCTGTCTCGGGCAACGCCCAGTTTAGAAGCAAATCCCCATAGCAAACCTCTTCTAAACTGGGCGTTTCCCGAAACAGGTGTCATCAGAGAGGACTTAGACAGAAAAGAACAACCTTAACTTCAGAAGCTCATAAGTACTGAAATTGTTAAGATTTTTTAATAGAAGTAATTTACAAATCTGTTTAACTTTCTGGAGCCAGTTGATATATATAAAAATGTTTTTGCCTGGAATACCCCTTTAAGATTGAACCGATTATTATTGATATATGTCATGAATGCATCAACGGTCAGATGGTACAGGGCTAATACACAGTGATGTCACAGTACAGGGATAATACACAGTGACGTCACAGTACAGGGATAATACACAGTGATGTCACAGTAGAGAGATAATACACACAGTGATGTCACAGTACAGGAATAATACACAGTGATGTCACAGTACAGGAATAATACACAGTGATGTCACAGTACAGGGATAATATATAGAGTGATGTCACAGTACAGGGATAATATACAGAGTGATGTCACAGTACAGGGATAATACACAGTGATGTCACTGTACAGAGATAATACACAGTGATGTCACAGTACTTGGATAATACACAGTGATGTCACAGTACAGGGACAATACACACAGTGATGTCACAGTACAGGGATAATATACAGAGTGATATCATAGTACAGGGATAATATACAGAGTGATGTCACAGTGCAGGGATAATACACAGTGATGTCACATTACAGGGATAATACACACAGTGATGTCACAGTACAGGGACAATACACAGTGATGTCACAGTACAGAGATAATACACAGTGATGTCACAGTACAGGGATAATACACACAGTGATGTCACAGTACAGGGATAATACACAGAGTGATGGCACAGTACAGAGATAATACACAGTGACGTCACAGTACAGGGATAATACACAGTGATGGCACAGTACAGAGTTAATACACAGTGATTTTTATCACAGCAACAAAAAATTATCAAATTAAAGGTTCCTCTCTAGTAAATCACAGCAGCTGAAAATAACCTTTTTCTAAAACATATATACCGTATTTATCGGCGTATAACACGCACTTTTTAGGCTAAATTTTTTAGCCTAAAGTCTATGTGCGTGTTATACGCCGATACCGCCCCAGGAAAGGCAGGGGGAGAGGGGCCGTCGCTGCCCGCTTCTCTCCCCCTGCCTTCCCTGGGGTCTAGAGCCCTGCTGCCGGCCCTTCTCACCCCCTGGCTATCGGCACCGCTGCCCGTTCTGTCCCCCTGACTATCGGTATCGGCGCCGATAGCCAGGGGGAGAGAAGCGGCGCCGACAGCCAGGGGGAGAGAAGGGGCAGCGGCACCCATTGCCGGCGCCGCTGCCCCGTTGCCTCCCCCCATCCCCGGTGGCATAATTACCTGGGTCGGGTCCCCTTCGTCGTTGCTATGCGCTGCACGGCGCATGACGTCAATGCGCCGCGCCGTGCATAGCAACGACGCAGGGGACGCACGCCGGAGGCCTGCAGCAGCGCGGACCCGACCCAGGTAATTATGCCACCGGGGATGGGGGGAGGCAACGGGGCAGCGGCGCCAGCAATGGGTGCCGCTGCCCCTTCTCTCCCCCTGGCTAATGGGGCGCCGGTACCGATAGTCAGGGGGACAGAACGGGCAGCGGTGCCGATAGCCAGGGGGAGAGAAGGGCCGGCAGCACGGCTCTAGACCCCAGGAAAGGCAGGGGGGAGAGAAGCGGGCAGCGACGGCCTCTCTCCCCCTGCCTTTCCTGGGGATGTATCGGGGTATACACGCGCACACACGCACCCTCATTTTACCATGGATATTTGGGTAAAAAACTTTTTTTACCCAAATATCCTTGGTAAAATGAGGGTGCGTGTTATAGGCCGGTGCGTGGTATACCCCGATAAATACGGTACTTTAATGGTATGCTTTAAAATGAGTATAGCTAAAGCAAAATAAACTATAATTTGTGACCTAAAAGTGAAAAAATCATATCAAATAACGAGACAAAGGTCCTATTGTTAGATAGACAGCACCCTAGGAGAGAGATAATGTACCTTTTACCACAATTGTCAGTCACTGCGGTTATATCAGTGGTACAATTAATAATGCATTCTCATATATACTCCATGGTGCTACTCATAATCTAGGACCTCTCCCCACACCACATGAGAAAGGTGATAAGGTAAAATGGTACAATTTGGTATCCGTTCCGACGCGTTTCCCCCCAACTTGTGGGGTTTCTCAAGGAACTAATAGGATACAATCGTCAGTTATAAAAAATAACTTGTCTCTGGTGCTTTTAGATTGTCTCTGATGCAGTAGGTGCCTGAATAAATAAACATATAAACAAACTATTTGCATCTCTCTCAGTACAACATAGAAACTGCAAAACACATACATGAAAAAAGTACATGCAAACTCTCCCCAGGAGGGGTACATACCATCACTTGATTGACACCACTCTCATGGCCGATAAACTATGGACAGTCTATTGCACTGCATCTCCATAGAAGAAACACTAGATAAACAAGCAGCAGTGCATGTCCATCAGTTTTATAACACATTGCATTAACACAGTCAAACAGGGGGGAGGGGGGAGCATGATGTCACATAGTTCCCAGCTGTGGTACATACCTATCTCATGCCCGCCTAGTACCAACGATGGATACCGCGCGCCACGATAAGCGCACTCCTTAATCCCCGGCGGCATGTATACGGCTCAGCATACTGCCATTAAATACACCGTCCGGCATACACTTCCGGGGTAGCGCCGATGCACTTCCAGTAGGTACCCATCTGCGTAACGAGCATGCGTGACTTCCCTGCTTCTGAAAGTGTATTCTGTGATGTCACTCAGATCATGCGCAGGCGCGCTCAGGTTTCTCATCCCACAGCGCCCATATCGGAGTCTCCGTGTGCGCCTATTGCGCATGATCGGAGCTACTCCCGATCATGTGACCGTCATGTGATTTTGGTGTTTATCAACATTATGGTAAGGAATGGCCAATGTCAGTCCACTCTATCCCATAGTATACAAACAAGGTAAGTATCCCTCATAATATGAACTACTGTCCATCGGGGAGGTTTTTAATGAAAAAATTGTTTCTTTATTATTATTACAGAACACCGTAGATGGTAATTAATATGTAGGTCTGTGATTATGTCCGCAAATTGGGATGTATTTATGATCACCAAATCCATTGTCCTTCCATAGTGGTTATCAAAAGGAGAGAGAGGTAGCTATAGAGAAAGTAGCTATAAGATGATAACAGAGATGGTAATACTAACACTTAGAGTAGCAAAAAGATCTATCACTCTAATCATATATTGAGATGACATAGCTACCCAGAATCTTATTATGTCATAACTTCCTCTTATGGCTATACCTGTTCCGGATCCCTGCTGATCTTATCATTAATCCCAGCATCATTAAGTTTTATGACTATATTTCACTAGGGAAGATAGATATAAATAAGGACTCCAGAACATATGTGGAGGAAAAGAGAAAGAAAAAAATGGGGAGACAGAGGTGCCCCCCTAAATCTAAATCCTCAACCCTACCTTTTGAGGGACCCACCTCCTTAACAGGGTGGCCTCAACCACGAGGACTTTCCCTCCCTAACCAAGTGATGGATCTATCCGGTTCACATCCTACAGAAAGGAAAAAGAGACGAATGTCTTTGGCGATCCCATCCCCACAGATCTATAATCACAGCCTGCCAGCAAATTATAGTTAGAAAGTCTTCATAATGTTCACCAGATAAGTCCTAGCTCCTACGTTGGAGACAAATAGATAATATAAAAAGGGGGGAGAACAAGGCAATGTATTTCATCTCCTAGTCTCCTGTAGCCTAAGCAAATCCTCCTTTATCATCCAATGGAGTGACACTACAAATTATCCCTGTTCAATAAAGGGTGTGAATAAAAGGCTCTCATTTAAGCCATAAGGTCTCACTGTTTTCAGTCTGAAAATCCATTCAGCCTCCTTCCTCAATATCTTTCTATCCGTATCGCCTCTCCTTATACTCTATCTGATGACCTCTATCACCTGAAATGTTAATACCTTAGGATCTCCATTGTGTTGTTCCCACACATGTTTGGCTATAGAAGTATCACGTCTATGTCGTATGTCACCCAGATGTTCCCCCACCCTCCTTCGTATCTCACGGCTCGTTTTCCCCACATAGCCTAATGGGCATGTACATCTACATAAATATACCACTCCACTTGTTTTACAATTTGCGAAATCCCTGATCTTGAATTCTTCACCTGTGTGATCGTTCTTAAAGGTTTTGGATTTGTCCATAAAAGGGCATGCTATACAATTCCCTCCACATCTAAAAGTGCCTATAGGCTTTCTTGCCAACCAAGATCCTGATACTTCCTCTATTTCAAAGTGGCTGTGGACCACAAAGTCCCTGATGGATCTGCCTCTTCGAAAAGTAATGGACGGATGGTCAGATAACACATCTTTCAAGTGAGGGTCAGTTTTTAGAATGCCCCAGTATCGACCCAAAATGTTTTTAACCTGTTCTGATCTTTCATCAAAGGTGCCTACCATGCGGATCTGTTTGCTGTTATTGGGTGGTCTAATTTTAGGAGTAAGAAGATCTGTCCTATCACTCTTAAGTGCATGTTTAAAGGCTTTTCTGAGGACCCTATGGGGATACCCCCTTTCTTGGAACCTCTTTCTCAGGTCAGCCGACTGCCTAATAAAGTCCTCCCTGTCTCAGTCGTAGATACTGACCCTTGGGGATCCCGTGTTTCTGAGGGTTGGGGTGGTGACTCTCGTATCTTAATAAGTTATTGGTCACCGTGGGTTTCCTATATATGCTCGTCCTAAGGCTCCCCCTTCCGTCTTTCTCAATTAGCACATCCAAAAACGGGAGGGATACAGAGCTGCTTTCTGATGTAAACCGCAGCCCAATAGGATTATGATTGAGGGATGATACAAACTCTTTAAACAAAGCCTCCGTACCCTTCCACAATATAAACACGTCGTCTATATATCTTCCCCAATATAGAATTTTTGATGTATACTGGTTTTCCTCCTCTCCAAAGACAATGTTATCCTCCCACCAACCCAGGGTCACATTTGCGTATGTGAGGGCACAGGGGCTCCCCATCACTGTGCCCTTGAGTTGGTGGTAGACACCACGGTCAAATATGAAATAATTATGTTGCAAAACAAATTGGAGGAGGGATAATACAAAGCGACTATGTTCTTGACAGGGGGTACCTCGAGACCTTAAATAGTGTTCAGTGGCCTTTAGACCCCACTCGTGTGGTATACTGCTATATAAGGCCTCTACGTCTATTGATGCTAGTAGAACATCTGTTTCCACTGTTATCCCGTCGAGTTTTTGCAATAAGTTCGAAGTGTCCCTAATATACGAGGGAAGGGCAGTTACAAATTCTCTCAGGATCCTGTCTACATATATGCCACAATTCTGTGTAATTGAGGAGATACCTGATACAATTGGTCGTCCTTTTAGGGAATGAAGCCCCTTATGGACTTTTGGCAACGCGTAAAAAGTCGCTATTTGTGGTTTTTTGGGAAGGAGGAATTGAAACTCATCCCTATCAATCAGTCTTTTATCTAAGGCATCAACAAGCACATTTTCTAGTTCCAATAAGAATTCATCAGTCGGATCCGAAGTAAGTACAGCATATCCGTCCCTGTCCCGAAGAAGGTCTAAACACATGGTCTTATATTTGTCAGTGGGTAAGATAACCAGATTTCCCCCTTTATCTGCCGGTTTTAGCACAATACTTCTATCTTTTTCAAGTCTCCTCAGGGCCTGCATTTCCATATTATTAAAATTGTTCTCAAAGTGCATGGGCCTTGTATTTAGATGTTTCAGATCATCCTCAACCATTTTCTGTAAGATGTCGATCGCTGGAGCGTCAGTGGGGGGAGGGGGCATCCTCTCACTCTTCAGTTTTAAAGAAGTGAATGGGCCAATCCCCGACTCCTCTGGTCTCAGAGTGTTTAAATCCGCCAGCATTCTGACATCTTCCAGGATAGGTCTTTCTATACCAAGGCCTAGACTTTCTATCTCTTCCTGCTGAGAGAAGTGTTTGTGCCACCTAAGTTTGCGGAGGAAAAGATGTAGATCCTTAACCCACGAAAATAATTTAAATCTCCCTACAGGTACATAGGACAGTCCTTTCTTCAGGACAGAAATTTCAGCTTCAGTCAATACCTTGTCTGAGAGATTAATAATGCGATTTTTTACTGTCTCCTCTCTCTCAGTCTGTATTGGGAGGTCTCTAAAGGGGCAGCCTGGGAGGTTAATGATGTAATCAATGAGGATGTAGAGGAGGAGGATGATATGGGCCCTGAAGGATCTCCCCCTAGACCTCTTCCTGATTGTTTCCATTTTCCCCCTCTTCCCTTACCTCTTCCTTTTCCTCTTCCCCCCCTGCCTCTACCAGGTCCCCTATTTATCCGTTTATTCCCTGAGTCAATCTCTGACTCTATTTCAGAGGAGGAGACTTCACTACTGTTACGCCGAGCGCTCCGGGTCCCTGCTCCTCCCCGGTGCGTTCACAGCGTTCTCCTATTCGCAGCGCCCCGGTCAGACCTGCCGACCGAGTGCGCTGCGATAATGTTCCCAGCTGGGATGCGATTCGCGATGCGGGACGCGCCCGCTCGCGATGCGCATCCCGACTCGCTTACCAGACCCGTTCCCCGTCTGTGCTGTACCGACGTGCGCGGCCCCGCTCCCTAGGGCGCGCACGCGCCGGGTCTTTGCGATTTAAAGGGCCGGTGCGCCACTGATTGGCGCATGAGGTTTTAATCAGTACCTTCACCTGTGCACTTCCCTACTTATACCTCACTTCCCCTTCACTCCCTTGTTGCCATTGTGCCAGTGAAAGCGTTTCCTTGTGTGTTCCTAGCCTGTGTTCCAGACCTCCTGCCGTTGCCCCTGACTACGATCCTTGCTGCCTGCCCTGACCTTCTGCTACGTCCGACCTTGCTTTTGTCTACTCCCTTGTACCGCGTTTATCTCAGCAGTCAGAGAGGTTGAGCCGTTGCCGGTGGATACGACCTGGTTGCTACCGCCGCTGCAAGACCATCCCGCTTTGCGGCGGGTTCTGGTGAATACCAGTAGCAACTTAGAACCGGTCCACCGACACGGTCCACGCCAATCCCTCTCTGGCACAGAGGATCCACCTCCAGCCAGCCGAATCGTGACAGTAGATCCGGCCATGGATCCCGCTGAGGTCCCGCTGCCAGTTGTCGCTGACCTCACCACGGTGGTCGCCCAGCAGTCGCAACAGATGGCCACCAGCTGTCTCAACTGACCGTGATGCTACAGCACCTACTACCACAGCTTCAACAATCATCTCCTCCGCCAGCTCCTGCACCTCCTCCGCAGCGAGTGGCCGCATCCAGCCTCCGTTTATCTTTGCCGGACAAATTTGATGGGGACTCTAAATTTTGCCGTGGTTTTCTTTCACAATGTTCCCTGCATTTGGAGATGATGTCGGACCAGTTTCCAACTGAAAGGTCAAAGGTGGCTTTCGTAGTCAGCCTTCTGTCTGGGAAAGCCCTGTCATGGGCCACGCCGCTCTGGGACCGCAATGATCCTGTCACTGCCTCTGTACACTCTTTCTTCACGGAGATTCGAAGTGTCTTCGAGGAACCTGCCCGAGCCTCTTCTGCCGAGACTGCCCTGCTGAACCTGGTCCAGGGTAATTCTTCTGTTGGCGAGTACGCCATCCAATTCCGTACTCTCGCCTCCGAATTGTCCTGGAATAATGAGGCCCTCTGCGCGACCTTTAAAAAAGGCCTATCCAGTAACATCAAAGATGTGCTGGCCGCACGAGAAATCCCTGCTAACCTGCATGAACTTATTCATCTTGCCACCCGCATTGACATGCGTTTTTCCAAAAGGCTTCAGGAGTAGTATTGAGCGGCATAGGCCATATTCGAATTTGCGAATATTCGCGAATATATGGACGAATATTCGTCATATATTCGCGAATATTCGTAATATTCCCGTTTTATTTTCGCATATGCGAATATTCGCGCATGCGAAAATTAACATATGAGAAAATTAACATATATAAAAATTTGCATAGGCAAAAATTCGCATATACGAAAATTTGCATATACAAATTTTCGCATGCGCGAAAATTCGCACACCAGTCTCACACAGTAGTATTAGAGCCTTCTTTACACCACACAAGCTGGAAGCAAAGAGGGATGATCACTGTGATGTGTACTGTGAAAAAAAAACAAAAAAAAACGAATATTCGTAATTACGAATATATAGCACTATATTCGCGAATTCGCGAATATGCGATATTCGCAAATAAAATTCGCATTGCGAATATTCGCGAGCAACACTAGTCAGGAGCTCCGCCAGGATATGGACTTTGTTCGCACTAGGCGGTTTCTCTCCCCGGCTCCTCTCTCCTCTGGTCCACTGCAATCCGTTCCTGTGCCTTCTGCCGTGGAGGCTATGCAAGTTGACCGGTCTCGCTTGACACCTCAAGAGAGGACACAACGCCGCATGGAGAACCTTTGCCTGTACTGTGCCAGTACCGAACATTTCTTGAAGGATTGTCCTATCCGACCTCCACGTCAGGAAAGACGCACTCTGGCTCCGCACAAAGGTGAGACAGCTCTTGATGTGAACTCTGCTTCTCCACGTCTTACTGTGCCTGTGCGGATTTCTTCTTCTACCTTCTCCTTCTCTGCTGTGGCCTTCTTGGATTCCGGATCTGCAGGAAATTTTATTTTGGCCTCTTTCATCAACAGGTTCAACATCCCGGTGACCAGTCTCGCCAGACCCCTCTACATCGCCTCTGTTAATAATGAAAGATTGGATTGTACTGTGCGTTACCGCACGGAACCCCTCTTAATGTGCATTGGACCCCATCACGAAAAGATTGAATTTCTGGTCCTCTTTAACTGGACTTCGGAAATTCTTCTTGGATTACCGTGGCTTCAACGCCATTCCCCTACCTTCGATTAGACCACTGGGGAGATCAAGAACTGTCTTAAGCCTGCTCCCTGTACTGTCAGTCAAGACCCTGTGGCCCCTCCGATATCTGGTCTCCCCAAGGCCTATCTGGATTATGCTGATGTTTTTGCAAAAAACAAGCGGAGACTTCGCCTCCTCACAGGCCTTATGACTGTCCTATTGACCTCCTCCCTGGTACTACTCCACCCTGGGGTAGAATCTATCCTCTGTCTGTTCCGGAAACACAAGCCATGTCGGAGTACATCCAAGAGAATTTAAAAAAGGGGTTTATCCGCAAGTCTTCCTCCCCTGCCGGAGCTGGATTTTTCTTCGTTTCCAAAAATGACGGATCCTTACGCCCTTGCATTGATTACCGCGGACTTAATAAAATCACTGTAAAAAAACGCTATCCCCTACCTCTTATCTCGGAACTCTTTGATCGCCTACGAGGCGCCCACATCTTTACCAAGCTGGACTTAAGAGGTGCATATAATCTCATCCACATCAGGGAGGGGGACGAGTGGAAGACCGCGTTTAACACCAGAGATGGACACTTTGAATATCTGGTTATGCCCTTTGGGCTTTGCAACGCCCCTGCCATCTTCCAAGACTTTGTAAATGAAATTTTTCGTGATCTTCTATATACCTGTGTTGTGGTCTACCTAGACGATATTTTGATTTTTTTCTGCTAACCTAGAAGAACACCGCCAGCATGTCCGCATGGTTCTTCAGAGACTGCGGGACAATCAATTATATGCCAAAATGGAAAAATGTCTCTTTGAATGTCAATCTCTTCCCTTCCTAGGATACTTAGTCTCTGGCCAGGGACTCCAAATGGACCCAGATAAACTATCAGCCGTATTGGATTGGCCACGCCCCTCCGGACTCCGTGCTATCAAACGTTTTTTGGGGTTTGCCAATTATTACAGACAATTTATTCCGCACTTTTCCACTATTGTGGCCCCTATCGTGGCCCTAACCAAGAAAAACGCCAGCCCTAAGTCCTGGTCCTCAAGCGGAAGATGCATTCAATCATCTCAAAACTGCCTTTTCTTCTGCTCCCGTACTCTCCAGACCTGATCCATCTAAGCCCTTCTCGCTGGAGGTAGACGTCTCCTCGGTGGGAGCTGGAGCTGTACTCCTACAAAAAAATTCTTCCGGACATGCTGTTACTTGTGGTTTCTTTTCTAGGACCTTCTCTCCGGCAGAGAAAAACTACTCCATTGGTGATCGAGAACTACTGGCCATAAAATTGGCGCTTGAGAAATGGAGGCACCTGCTGGAGGGATCCGAATATCCAGTTATTATATACACTGATCACAAGAATCTCTCTTATCTTCAGTCTGCCCAACGGCTGAACCCTCGCCAGGCTAGGTGGTCGTTGTTCTTTGCCTGTTTTAACTTTGAAATTCATTTTCGCCCTGCTGACAAGAACATTAGGGCTGACGCCCTCTCTCGTTCATCGGATCCCTCTGAAGTGGAAGCTTCCCCGCAACACATTATTCCTCCGGACTGTCTGATCTCCACTTCTCCAGCCTCCATCAGACAAACTCCTCCAGGGAAGACCTTCGTCTCTCCTCGCCAGCGCCTCAGGATTCTCAAGTGGGGACACTCCTCACACCTCGCAGGCCATGTTGGCATCAAAAAATCCATCCAGCTCATCTCTCGATTTTATTGTTGGCCTACCCTGGAAGCTGATGTTGTTGATTTCGTGCGGGCTTGTACAGTCTGTGGCCGGGACAAGACCCCTCGCCAAAAGCCTGCTGGTCTCCTCCATCCTCTGCCTGTTCCTGAACGACCATGGTCTCAGATTGGTATGGACTTTATTACTGACTTACCTTTATCCCATGGCAACACAGTTATTTGGGTGGTCGTTGATCGATTCTCCAAGATGGCACATTTTATCCCTCTTCCAGGTCTTCCTTCTGCGCCTCAGTTGGCGAAACAATTTTTTATACACATTTTTCGCCTTCACGGGCTTCCTACGCATATCGTCTTGGATAGAGGCGTTCAATTTGTGTCAAAATTCTGGAGGGCCCTCTGTAATCAACTCAAAATCAAATTAAACTTCTCGTCTTCTTATCATCCCCAATCTAATGGGCAAGTGGAAAGAATTAATCAGGTCCTGGGTGACTATTTGCGACATTTTGTTTCCTCCCGCCAGGATGACTGGGCAGATCTTCTACCATGGGCCGATTTCTCGTACAATTTCAGAGTCTCTGAATCTTCCGCTAAATCCCCATTTATTGTGGTGTACGGCCGTCACCCTCTTCCCCCCCTTCCCACTCCCATGCCCTCTGGTTTACCCGCTGTTGATGAGGTGACTCGGGACTTCTCCACCATATGGAAAGAGACTCAAAATTCTCTCTTACAGGCCTCATCCCGGATGAAAAAACATGCTGATAGGAAAAGAAGAATTCCCCCCATTTTTTCTCCCGGAGACAAAGTATGGCTCTCCGCCAAGTATGTCCGCTTTCGTGTCCCCAGTTATAAACTGGGACCACGTTATCTTGGTCCTTTCAAAATCAAGTGCCAAATCAACCCTGTCTCTTACAAACTCCTTCTTCCTCCTTCTCTCCGTATTCCCAATGCTTTCCATGTCTCTCTCCTTAAACCACTTATCCTTAACCGCTTCTCTCCCAAGGTTGTTGCTCCCACTCCAGTTTCCGGGTCCTCTGACGTCTTTTCGGTGAAAGAAATTCTGGCATCCAAGACGGTCCGAGGTAAAAAAAAATTCTTGGTTGATTGGGAGAATTGCGGCCCACAGGAGAGGTCATGGGAACCTGAGGACAACATCCTGGACAAGAACCTTATCCTCAAGTTCTCAGGTTCCAAAAAGAGGGGGAGACCCAAGGGGGGGGGGGGTACTGTTACGCCGAGCGCTCCGGGTCCCCGCTCCTCCCCGGAGTGCTCACAGCGTTCTCCTATTCGCAGCGCCCCGGTCAGACCTGCCGACAGGGTGCGCTGCGATAATGTTCCCTGCCGGGATGCGATTCGCGATGCGGGACGCGCCCGCTCGCGATGCGCATCCCGACTCGCTTACCAGACCCATTCCCCGTCTGTGCTGTCCCGGCGCGCGCGGCCCCGCTCCCTAGGGCGCGCGCGCGCCGGGTCTTTGCGATTTAAAGGGCCGGTGCGCCACTGATTGGCGCATGAGGTTTTAATCAGTACCTTCACCTGTGCACTTCCCTACTTATACCTCACTTCCCCTTCACTCCCTTGCTGGATCTTGTTGCCATTGTGCCAGTGAAAGCGTTTCCTTGTGTGTTCCTAGCCTGTGTTCCAGACCACCTGCCGTTGCCCCTGACTACGATCCTTGCTGCCTGCCCTAACCTTCTGCTACGTCCGACCTTGCTTTTGTCCACTCCCTTGTACCGCGTTTATCTCAGCAGTCAGAGAGGTTGAGCCGTTGCCGGTGGATACGACCTGGTTGCTACCGCCGCTGCAAGACCATCCCGCTTTGCGGCGGGCTCTGGTGAATACCAGTAGCAACTTAGAACCGGTCCACCGACACGGTCCATGCCAATCCCTCTCTGGCACAGAGGATCCACCTCCAGCCAGCCGAATCGTGACAACTACCTCTTGGTTCGGCTACTTTTTCAGAGGTTATATTATATGCCCTGTGTTCCTTAAACTCTAAGAGATCCCTCTTAAATTGTTTATGTTTTCTTTCTTTTATATTATTGACAAGGCGCTCAACGGAGGTTTTCAAGATGCTATCCCGTTTCTGGAATTCAGGATCTTCCTTCTGATCCAGCGCTTTCTCCAGAGCTCTCAGACAGGGAAATCTTTTCCTCTTCTAAAAGTAGCTTCATTAATCTAATGGAACTTTCTGTTAGCTCTGTATCCCACTTAGTTTGAAATTCCGGGGTATTGTTACGCCTAGCGCTCCGGGTCCCCGCTCCTCCCCGGAGCGCTCACGGCGTCTTTCTCCCTGCAGCGCCCCGGTCAGTCCCGCTGACCGGGAGCGCTGCACTGTCTTGGCCGTTGGGGATGCGATTCGCACAGCGGGACGCGCCCGCTCGCGAATCGCATCCCAGGTCACTTACCCGTCCCGGTCCCCTGCTGTCTTGTGCTGGCGCGCGCGGCTCCGCTCTCTAGGGCGCGCGCGCGCCAGCTCTCTGAGACTTAAAGGGCCAGTGCACCAATGATTGGTGCCTGGCCCAATTAGCTTAATTGGCTTCCACCTGCTCCCTGGCTATATCTGATCTCCTCCCATGCATTCCCTTGCCGGATCTTGTTGCCATCGTGCCAGTGAAAGCGTTTCCTTGTGTGTCCAAAGCCTGTGTACCTGAACTTCTGCTACCCATCCTGACTACGAACCTTGCCGCCTGCCCCCGACCTTCTGCTACGTCTGACCTTGCCTCTGCCTAGTCCTTCTGTCCCATGCCTTCTCAGCAGTCAGCGAGGTAGAGCCGTTGCTAGTGGATACGACCTGGTTGCTACTGCCGCAGCAAGACCATCCCGCTTTGCGGCGGGCTCTGGTGAAAACCAGTAGCCTCTTAGAACCGGTCCACTAGCACGGTCCACGCCAATCCCTCGCTGACACAGAGGATCCACTACCTGGAAGCCGAATCGTGACAGTAGATCCGGCCATGGATCCCGCTGAGGTGCCGCTGCCAAGTCTCGCTGATCTTCCCACGGTGGTCGCTCAGCAATCGCAGCAGATTGCCCAACAAGGACAGCAGCTGTCGCAGTTGACCGCCATGTTACAGCAACTTCTGCCTCTGCTACAGCAGCAACCATCTCCTCCGCCAGCTCCTGCACCTCCTCCGCAGCGAGTGGCCGCTCCTAACCTCCGCTTGTCCCTGCCGGACAAATTTGATGGGGACTCTAAACTCTGCCGTGGATTTTTGTCTCAGTGTTCCCTGCATATGGAGATGTTGTCGGACTTGTTTCCTTCAGAACGGTCTAAGGTGGCGTTCGTAGTAAGCCTTCTTTCAGGAAAGGCCTTGTCTTGGGCCACACCGCTCTGGGACCGCAATGATCCTGCCACAGCCACAGTCCAGGCCTTCTTCACTGAACTCCGGAGTGTCTTCGAGGAGCCAGCCCGAGCTTCTTCTGCCGAGACTGCCCTGTTGAACCTGGTCCAGGGTAATTCTTCAGTGGGCGAGTACGCCATCCAATTTCGTACTCTTGCTTCCGAGTTATCATGGAATAACGAGGCTCTCTGCGCGACCTTTTAAAAAGGCCTATCCAGTCGCATCAAGGATGTGCTGGCCGCACGAGAGATTCCTGCCAATCTGCAAGAACTCATCCATCTAGCTACCCGCATTGACATGCGTTTTTCTGAGCGACACCAAGAGCTCCGCCAGGAAAAAGACTTAGATCTCTGGGCACCTCTCCCACAGTATCCGTTGCAATCTACGCCTGGGCCTCCCGCCGAGGAGGCCATGCAAGTGGATAAGTCTCGCCTGACCCAGGAAGAGAGGAATCGCCGTAGGGAAGAAAATCTCTGTCTTTACTGTGCCAGTACCGAGCATTTCTTGGTGGATTGCCCTATCCGTCCTCCACGCCTGGGAAACGCACGCACGCACCCAGCTCACGTGGGTGTGGCGTCTCTTGGTTCCAAGTCTGCTCCTCCACGTCTCACGGTACCCGTGCGGATTTCTTCTTCAGCCAACTCCTCCCTCTCAGCCGTGGCCTGCTTGGACTCCGGTGCCTCTGGAAATTTTATTTTGGAGTCGTTTGTTAATAAATTCAGCATCCCGGTGACCCGTCTCGTCAAGCCGCTCTACATTTCCGCGGTCAACGGAGCCAGATTGGACTGCACCGTGCGTTACCGCACAGAGCCCCTCCTCATGTCTATTGGACCCCACCTTGAGAGGATTGAGTTCTTCATTCTCCCCAACTGTACCTCTGAGGTCCTCCTCGGTCTGCCTTGGCTCCGGCTTCATTCCCCCACCATTGATTGGACCACCGGGGAGATCAGGAACTGGGACTCTGCCTGCCACAGGAAGTGCCTCTCCCCCCCTCCCAGTCCCGTCAGGCAAGCCTCTGTGCCTCCCCATGGCCCCCGTCCTGGTGTCACACTGCCCCGTGCCAGGCCTCGCCCTCTGCCCTCCCTCCCCATTCCCACTCCTGCTATACTGCCTGCCGTTGAGGAAACCCTCCATTCTTTCCCGGTGTCCTCATCCCAGGGGAGGCAGTTACCGGACAAAGAGAAGGGGAGACCTAAGGGGGGGGGGTACTGTTACGCCTAGCGCTCCGGGTCCCCGCTCCTCCCCGGAGCGCTCACGGCGTCTTTCTCCCTGCAGCGCCCCGGTCAGTCCCGCTGACCGGGAGCGCTGCACTGTCTTGGCCGTTGGGGATGCGATTCGCACAGCGGGACGCGCCCGCTCGCGAATCGCATCCCAGGTCACTTACCCGTCCCGGTCCCCTGCTGTCTTGTGCTGGCGCGCGCGGCTCCGCTCTCTAGGGCGCGCGCGCGCCAGCTCTCTGAGACTTAAAGGGCCAGTGCACCAATGATTGGTGCCTGGCCCAATTAGCTTAATTGGCTTCCACCTGCTCCCTGGCTATATCTGATCTCCTCCCATGCATTCCCTTGCCGGATCTTGTTGCCATCGTGCCAGTGAAAGCGTTTCCTTGTGTGTTCCTAGCCTGTGTTCCAGACCTCCTGCCGTTGCCCCTGACTACGATCCTTGCTGCCTGCCCCGACCTTCTGCTACGTCCGACCTTGCTTCTGTCTACTCCCTTGTACCGCGCCTATCTTCAGCAGCCAGAGAGGTTGAGCCGTTGCTAGTGGATACGACCTGGTCACTACCGCCGCAGCAAGACCATCCCGCTTTGCGGCGGGCTCTGGTGAAAACCAGTAGTGACTTAGAACCGATCCACTAGCACGGTCCACGCCAATCCCTCTCTGGCACAGAGGATCCACTACCTGCCAGCCGGCATCGTGACAGGTATGTGGTTTTGCTGCAGTACACAGTGATGTCACATTACAGGGATAATACACAGAGTGATGGCACAGTACAGAGATAATACACAGTGATGTCACAGTACAGGGATAATACACACGGTGATGTCACAGTACAGGGATAATACACAGTGATGTCACAGTACAGGGATAATACACACAGTGATGTCACAGTACAGGGATAATACACAGAGTGATGGCACAGTACAGAGATAATACACAGTGACGTCACAGTACAGGGATAATACACAGTGATGGCACAGTACAGAGTTAATACACAGTGATGTCACATTACAGGGATAATACACAGAGTGATGGCACAGTACAGAGATAATACACAGTGGTGTCACAGTACAGGGATAATACACAGTGATGTCACAGTATAACCATCTCACAGCCGGACCACCATGTAATTTCAGCAGAAAATAAAGCAGGGCCTCATGTTCAAGTTTCGCCTAAGGCCTCACAAAGTCTAGAGCCGCCTCTGGTCGGCCCTACCATGGGACCCGGTGGGACCATAAGTCCCAGGTGGCACTTTTCAGGGGCAGCATTTTGCTGCCCCCTTTTTTTTTGTGCCTAGTAGGTTCATGGTAGGGTTGGCGCCGCCGCTGCTCACTGTTCTAAAGCAGCTGCGGGGTATATTAGCGCAGCGGGAACTTTAGACAGTGAGTCTGCCTCCGGCCGACCGGGGTCTGACGAGGGACATCGCACAAGTGACGTACTTCTGCAGACCCGCTCAGGAGGACGTCAGTGACGTCACTCGTCAGGCCGCTGCCGGAGAGGAGAAGCGCTGTGCAGGGCAGGTAAGTGTGTCTCTGTGTGTGTCTGTGTGTGTCTGTGTGTTTGGGGGGCTATGGCTACCTAATGTGAGGAATCTATGCTACCTAATGTAGGGAAACTATGTTACCTAATGTGGGGAATCTGTGCTACCTAATGTGGGGAAACTATGCTACCTAATGTAGGGAAAGTATGCTACCTAATGTGGGGAAGCTATGCTACCTAATGTGGGGAAACTATGTTACCTAATGTGGGGAATCTGTGCTACCTAATGTGGGGAAACTATGTTACCTAATGTGGGGAATCTGTGCTACCTAATGTGGGCAAACTATGCTACCTAATGTGGGGAAACTATGTTACCTAATGTGGGGAATCTGTGCTACCTAATGTGGGCAAACTATGCTACCTAATGTGGGGAAACTGTTACCTAATGTGGGGAAACTGCTACCTAATGTAGGGAATTGATGCTACCTAATGTGGGGAAACTATGCTACCTAATGTGAGGAAACTATGCTACCTAATGTGGGAAATCTATGCTACCTAATGTTGGGAATCTATGCTACCTAATGTGGGGGGCTTGAATGAGCTGCGGCATATGGGAGGCCTTAATAAATAATTAGAAACTTATACAGCAAGTGACATATGGGGGTCCACCTGAGTAAGTGACACATGGAGGGGGGGTGCTGAACAATTGATGTATTGGGGGGGGGGGGGGGCACAGGCACATTCTTTGCATAAGGGCCCTCTGCTGTCTGTGTCCGCCCCTGGGTAGAGAATAAGGGGTAAAGTGGAACATAGAACAAATGCAGTTATTTTTTTCTTAATTTTTCTTTTAATGAAGTAAACGAGATAAAGGTAAGCAATGACTTTTCCTCAGTCTGAAGCGCAGTCCTCATCGGCAGGAAGCAGTGAGGAGGAGGAGGATGACGGAGGTTCTGATTCCATCTCTGCTTCTTTTTCATCCCTCTCTATATATAGGGCCGTGGCCATGAAGAAGGCCCCTCCAATGACTGCCATTATGGTGCAGGTCATGAGGGCATACTCCAGGCTGCGGTATTTCAGAAGAGGGGATTTGGCATATCCTCGTTCGTAGGTGTCAGATATCAGGCCTATGAGGTACGGGCTGCCGGCGTCACCTAGGAGGTGATAGATTGTCATCTGCATGGCCAGGGCTGAAGATCTCCTCCACGGAGTTACTACTTTTAGTATAATGTCAGATATGAGGGTGAAATTTACTGACAGAAGCGTCTCTCCGATGAAGATGAAGATGTTGGTGGCAACGAGGCTGATGTTGCCAAAAGTCAATGCCAACAGAAGAAAAGGGGCGGAGAGCATCATCGCGCATCCACACACAAGCGGGTCCGCCCGTGGGTTGGATTTGCGATATCTTTTACTTATCTCCGTGCCTGCTACAACTCCCAGAATGCCGGAAACGACTGTAACCACACCAAATATTAGGATGTCGTGATAGTCACACGGTTCAGCACGGCAAGGGTCCTTCTCTTGTAGGAGTGTTCGTGCGTGGGTCAGGTATGACGGACCCCATACACCTATGGCTCCCACTATGAAGGATACAGCCGTCGATCCCATGGTGGTTAACATGAAGCTTCGATTTTTAAATAGTTTTTTCAGATCTGTCGCCCATTTGGCAAACTTCTGGGATTTGTTGTTCTTCTTCCCGTTTGTAGTCGTTCTTGGAAGCTCCTTTGTGACCAAAATCATCAAAGCCAAAGCTATGAGGCCCAGGCCAGGGGTGACCCGAAATGCCCAGTGCCAATCGCCCCTTGCTGCATCAGTCACTTTGGGCCCGATGATGTATCCTAGTCCGCAGCCTACAGGTATGACGGAGTAAAACACGTTCAGCATGCGGGTCCGCTGGTCACTTGTAAAAAGGTCTGCAATGATGGAGGGGGCGATGGTGCAGAAAGTCGCCTCTCCGGCTCCAACCAGTCCACTCGTCAGCAGGAAGAGCAGGAAGTACCCGTCAGGGATGAATGACAGGGTAAGTGTCATGCTCAGCCAAATGATGACTCCTGCGCAAACAGTATATTTCTTATTACAGTGGTCGCCCAAATATCCGGCAATTGGTGCGACCAGCACGTAGCTTCCAATGAACAATGTATTCAATAAGCCGGACAGACTAGCATTGGTGTCATATGCTTTCTGTATATAAGGCAGCACCCCCGCCACGCTGGAGCGATTTGCATAGATGAGCAAATTAACAAAGGCGAGGATCACTACGGTGATGATGGAACGTGCGGTGGACATCACGCTTAGAGATGGCAGGTTCTGCCTCTCAGGGATATCGCCCTTTTCTACATCCATATCACCATGGTCCTCCATTGCTTCTTCCTCCTCCTTCAGCAATGGGTCTTGTGGAGAGGCCATGGTCACAGGTCAGAGCCTGAAAACACTAGAGAGAGAGAGATAAGTGAACACATTAGACAACATGTCATCATTCCTGTCATTATACAATAGATCTGTCACGATGCCGGCTGGCAGGTAGTGGATCCTCTGTGCCAGAGAGGGATTGGCGTGGACCGTGCTAGTGGACCGGTTCTAAGCCACTACTGGTTTTCACCAG
The DNA here is from genome assembly GCF_029499605.1 of Hyla sarda. Lineage (NCBI taxonomy): Eukaryota > Metazoa > Chordata > Amphibia > Anura > Hylidae > Hyla > Hyla sarda. Next base: position 392,635,193 of record NC_079190.1, on the reverse strand, counting down.
AGCCCGCCGCAAAGCGGGATGGTCTTGCTGCGGCGGTAGTGACCAGGTCGTATCCACTAGCAACGGCTCACCTCTCTGGCTGCTGAAGATAGGCGCGGTACAAGGGAGTAGACAGAAGCAAGGTCGGACGTAGCAGAAGGTCGGGGCAGGCAGCAAGGATCGTAGTCAGGGGCAACGGCAGAAGGTCTGGAAACACAGGCAAGGAACACACAAGGAACGCTTTCACTGGCACTAAGGCAACAAGATCCGGCAAGGGAGTGCAGGGGAAGTGAGGTGATATAGGGAAGTGCACAGGTGAACACACTAATTGGAACCACTGCGCCAATCAGCGGCGCAGTGGCCCTTTAAATCGCAGAGACCCGGCGCGCGCGCGCCCTAGGGAGCGGGGCCGCGCGCGCCGGGACAGAACAGACGGAGAGCGAGTCAGGTAGGGGAGCCGGGGTGCGCATCGCGAGCGGGCGCTACCCGCATCGCGAATCGCATCCCGGCTGGCAGCGGAATCGCAGCGCCCCGGGTCAGAGGACGTGACCGGAGCGCTGCCGCGGGGAGAGTGAAGCGAGCGCTCCGGGGAGGAGCGGGGACCCGGAGCGCTCGGCGTAACAGTACCCCCCCCCCTTGGGTCTCCCCCTCTTCTTGGAGCCTGAGAACCTGAGGAGCAGACTTTTGTCTAGGATGTTGTCCTCAGGTTCCCAGGATCTCTCTTCAGGACCACAACCCTCCCAGTCCACTAAAAAAAAAATTTTTCCCTCTGACCTTTTTGGCAGCTAAAATTTCTTTGACCGAGAAGATGTCCGAGGAGCCGGAAACAGGAGTGGGAGGAACAGATTTGGGAGAAAAACGGTTGAGGATGAGTGGTTTGAGAAGAGAGACGTGAAAGGCATTAGGGATACGAAGAGAGGGAGGAAGAAGAAGTTTATAAGAGACAGGATTAATTTGACACAAAATTTTGAAGGGACCAAGATAGCGTGGTCCCAACTTGTAGCTAGGGACACGGAAGCGGACATATTTAGCGGAGAGCCATACCTTGTCTCCAGGGGAAAAAACGGGGGGAGCTCTTCTTTTCTTATCCGCGAACTTCTTCATGCGTGATGAAGCCTGTAAGAGAGAATTTTGGGTCTCTCTCCATATGATGGAAAGGTCACGAGAAATTTCATCCACAGCGGGCAGACCAGAGGGCAAGGGAGTAGGGAGGGGGGGAAGAGGGTGACGGCCGTACACCACGAAAAATGGGGATTTGGAGGAAGACTCAGAGACCCTGAAGTTATACGAGAATTCGGCCCATGGGAGGAGATCTGCCCAGTCATCCTGGCGGGAGGAAACAAAATGTCGCAAATAATCACCCAAGATCTGGTTAATCCTTTCTACTTGTCCATTGGACTGGGGATGATATGCAGAAGAAAAATTTAATTTAATCTTGAGTTGTTTACAGAGAGCCCTCCAGAATTTAGACACGAATTGGACGCCTCTATCCGAGACAATCTGCGTAGGCAACCCGTGAAGACGAAAAATGTGTACAAAAAATTGTTTAGCCAACTGAGGCGCAGAAGGAAGACCAGGAAGAGGGATGAAATGTGCCATTTTGGAGAATCGATCAACGACCACCCAAATAACAGTGTTGCCACGGGAAGGGGGTAAATCAGTAATAAAATCCATACCAATCAGAGACCAAGGCTGTTCGGGGACAGGCAGAGGATGAAGAAAACCAGCGGGCTTCTGGCGAGGAGTCTTATCCCGGGCACAGATAGTGCAGGCTCGCACAAAGTCCACAACATCCGTCTCCAGAGTCGGCCACCAATAGAAGCGGGAGATGAGTTGCACAGATTTCTTGATACCTGCATGACCTGCGAGATGGGAGGAGTGACCCCATTTGAGGATTCCGAGGCGTTGGCGAGGAGAAACAAAGGTCTTTCCTGGAGGAGTCTGCCTGATGGAGGCAGGAGAAGAGGAGATCAGGCAGTCAGGTGGAATGATGTGTTGCGGAGAGAGTTCAACTTCTGAGGCATCCGAGGAACGAGAGAGAGCATCGGCCCTAATGTTCTTATCGGCAGGACGAAAGTGAATCTCAAAATTAAATCGGGCAAAGAACAGAGACCACCGGGCCTGGCGAGGATTCAGCCGTTGGGCAGACTGGAGGTAGGAGAGGTTCTTGTGGTCGGTGTAGATAATAACAGGAGAACTTGATCCCTCCAGTAGATGCCTCCATTCCTCAAGTGCTAATTTAATGGCTAGAAGCTCTCGATCCCCGATGGAGTAGTTCCTCTCCGCTGGAGAGAAGGTCCTAGAGAAAAAACCACAAGTGACAGCATGCCCGGAAGAATTTTTTTGTAGAAGAACAGCTCCAGCTCCCACTGAAGAGGCATCAACCTCCAATAGGAAGGGTTTGGAAGGGTCAGGTCTGGAGAGGACGGGAGCCGAAGAAAAGGCAGACTTGAGTCGTTTAAAGGCGTCTTCTGCTTGAGGAGGCCAGGACTTGGGATCAGCATTTTTTTTGGTTAAAGCCACGATAGGAGCCACAATGGTAGAAAAATGTGGAATAAATTGCCTGTAATAATTGGCGAACCCCAAAAAGCGTTGGATAGCACGGAGTCCGGAGGGGCGTGGCCAATCTAAGACGGCAGAGAGTTTGTCTGGATCCATCTGTAGTCCCTGGCCAGAGACCAAATATCCTAGAAAAGGAAGAGATTGGCATTCAAACAGACATTTCTCAATTTTGGCATAGAGTTGGTTGTCACGAAGTCTCTGAAGAACCATACGGACATGCTGGCGGTGTTCTTCTAGATTGGCAGAAAAAATTAGGATATCGTCCAGATATACAACAACACAGGAGTATAACAGATCACGAAAAATTTCATTGACAAAGTCTTGGAAGACGGCAGGGGCGTTGCACAGTCCAAAGGGCATGACCAGATACTCAAAGTGTCCATCTCTGGTGTTAAATGCCGTTTTCCACTCGTCCCCCTCTCTGATGCGGATGAGGTTATAGGCGCCTCTTAAGTCCAATTTAGTGAAGATGTGGGCACCTTGGAGGCGATCAAAGAGTTCAGAGATGAGGGGTAAGGGGTAGCGGTTCTTAACCGTGATTTTATTAAGACCGCGGTAGTCAATGCAAGGACGTAGGGAGCCATCTTTTTTGGACACAAAGAAAAATCCGGCTCCGGCAGGAGAGGAGGATTTACGGATAAAGCCCTTTTTTAGATTCTCCTGGACGTATTCGGACATGGCAAGAGTCTCTGGGGCAGAGAGAGGATAAATTCTGCCCCGGGGTGGAGTAGTGCCCGGGAGGAGGTCGATAGGGCAATCATAAGGCCTGTGAGGAGGTAGAGTCTCAGCTTGTTTTTTGCAGAAAACATCCGCGAAGTCCATATAGGCCTTAGGGAGACCGGTTACTGGAGGAACCACAGAGTTACGGCAAGGGTTACTGGAAACCGGTTTTAGACAGTTCTTGGAACAAGAGGACCCCCAACTCTTGATCTCCCCAGTGGACCAATCCAGGGTAGGGGAATGAAGTTGAAGCCAGGGAAGTCCAAGGAGAATTTCCGAGGTGCAATTGGGGAGGACCAAAAGTTCAATCCTCTCATGATGAGATCCGATGCTCATAAGAAGGGGCTCCGTGCGGAAACGTATGGTACAGTCCAATCTTTCATTATTTACACAATTGATGTAGAGGGGTCTGGCGAGACTGGTCACCGGGATGTTGAACTTGTTGACGAGAGAGGCCAAAATAAAATTTCCTGCAGATCCAGAGTCCAAGAAGGCCACTGTAGAGAAGGAGAAGGCAGAGGCAGACATCCGCACAGGCACAGTAAGACGTGGAGAAGCAGAGGAACTTCAGCGGGATCCATGGCCGGATCTACTGTCACGATGCCGGTTGGCAGGTAGTGGATCCTCTGTGCCAGAGAGGGATTGGCGTGGACCGTGCTAGTGGACCGGTTCTAAGCCACTACTGGTTTTCACCAGAGCCCGCCGCAAAGCGGGATGGTCTTGCTGCGGCGGTAGTGACCAGGTCGTATCCACTAGCAACGGCTCACCTCTCTGGCTGCTGAAGATAGGCGCGGTACAAGGGAGTAGACAGAAGCAAG